>NW_027515631.1:0-74305 GCF_048772815.1 Callospermophilus lateralis
TTCATTGAGAGGGGTTGCCAAGCTTCTACGAAATAACGAGTTTCCGAAATACCAGCAAATATTTTTTCACCCAATCTTGATAATACTTGGTGGTAATGATCAGTACACAAATCTCACTTGGCACACCAAATTTTGTTCTTCTAGGTTGAAGCGTTCGTCTACAGTAGCAGTTTTTATATTTAGGTTTCCCTCTGTTCTCTCCCATATAGATAGATGAATTTGGAACTCTAAATCCAACATGGTTTGTAGTAGCTCTTTGAAACTTGACAAAATAAAGGAGTTCTCAGTTTTGTCTCTATGGTTTGTTTCCTCTTCAAGTAGCCCTAGGCACAGACTGTGGAAAGCGCTTTCATTGAGAGGGGTTGCCAAGTCTACGAAATAACGAGTTTCCGAAATACCAGCAAATATTTTTTCACCCATTCTTGATGATACTTGGTGGTAATGATCAGTACACAAATCCCACTTGGCTCACCAAATTTTGTTCTTCTAGGTTGAAGCGTTCGTCTACAGTAGCAGTTTTTATATTTAGGTTTCCCTCTGTTCTCTCGCATATAGATAGATGAATTTGGAACTCTAAATCCAACATGGTTTGTAGTAGCTCTTTGAAACTTGACCAAAAAAAGGAGTTCTCAGTTTTTTCGCTATGGTTTGTTTCCTCTTCAAGTAGCCCTAGGCACAGACTGTGGAAAAGCACTTTCATTGAGAGGGGTTCCCAAGCTTCCAAGAAATCACGAGTTTCTGAAATACCAGCAAATATTTTTTCACCCAATCTTAATGATACTTGGTGGTAATGATCAGTACACAAATCCCACTTGGCTCACCAAATTTTGTTCTTCTAGGTTGAAGCGTTCGTCTACAGTAGCAGTTTTTATATTTAGGTTTCTCTCTGTTCTCTCCTATATAGATAGATGAATTTGGAACTCTAAATCCAACATGGTTTGTAGTAGCTCTTTGAAACTTGACAAAATAAAGGAGTTCTCAGATTTGTCTCTATGGTTTGTTTCCTCTTCACGTAGCCCAAGGCACAGACTGTGGAAAAGCACTTTCATTGAGAGGGGTTGCCAAGCTTCTAAGAAATAACGAGTTTCCGAAATACCAGCAAATATTTTTTCACCCAATCTTGATGATACTTGTTGCTAATGATCAGTACACAAATCCCACTTGGCTCACCAAATTTTGTTCTTCTAGGTTGAAGCGTTCGTGTACAGTAGCAGTTTTTATATTTAGGTCTCCCTCTGTTCTCTCCTATACAGATAGATGAATTTGGAACTCTAAATCCAACATGGTTTGTAGTAGCTCTTTGAAACTTGACAAAATAAAGAAGTTCTCAGTTTTGTCTCTATGGTTTGTTTCCTCTTCAAGTAGCCCTAGGCACAGACTGTGGAAAAGCACTTTCATTGAGAGGGGTTGCCAAGCTTATAAGAAATAACGATTTTCCGAAATACCAGCAAATATTTTTTCACTCAATATTGATGATACTTGTTGCTAATGATCAGTACACAAATGCCACTTGGCTCACCAAATGTAGTTCTTCTAGGTTGAAGCGTTCGTGTACAGTAGCAGTTTTATATTTAGGTTTCCCTCTGTTCTCTCCTATACAGATAGATGAATTTGGAACTCTAAATCCAACATGGTTTGTAGTAGCTCTTTGAAACTTGACAAAATAAAGGAGTTCTCAGATTTGTCTCTATGGATTGTTTCCTCTTAAAGTAGCCCTACGCACAGACTGTGGAAAGCACTTTCATTGAGAGGGGTTGCCAAGCTTCTTAGAAATAACGAGTTTCCGAAATACCAGCAAATATTTTTTCACCCAATCTTGATGATACTTGGTGGTAATGATCAGTACACAAATCCCACTTGGCTCACCAAATTTTGTTCTTCTAGGTTGAAGCGTTCGTCTACAGTAGCAGTTTTATATTAGGTTTCCCTCTGTTCTCTCATATATAGATAGATGAATTTGAAACTCTAAATCCAACATGGTTTGTAGCAGCTCTTTGAAACTTGACAAAAATAAAGGAGTTCTCAAGTTTTGTCTCTATGGATTGTTTCCTCTTCAAGTAGCCCTAGGAACAGACTGTGGAAAGCACTTTCATTGAGATGGGTTGCCAAGCTTCTAAGAAATAACGAGTTTCCGAAATACCAGCAAATATTTTTTCACACAATCTTGTTGATACTTGGTGGTAATGATCAGTACACAAAACCCACTTGGCTCACCAAATTTAGTTCTTCTAGGTTGAAGCGTTCATGTACAGTAGCAGTTTTTATATTTAGGTTTCCCTCTGTTCTCTCCTATATAGATAGATGAATTTGGAACTCTAAATCCAACATGGTTTGTAGTAGCTTGTTGAAACTTGACAAAAAAAGGAGTTCTCTGATTTGTCTCTATGGTTTGTTTCCTCTTCAAGTAACCCTAGGCACAGACTGTGGAAAAGCAATTTCATTGAGAGGGGTTGCCAATCTTCTAAGAAATAACGTGTTTCCGAAATACCAGCAAATATTTTTTCAACCAATCTTGATGATACTTGGTGGTAATGATCAGTACACAAATCCCACTTGGCTCACCAAATTTTGTTCTTCTAGGTTGAAGCATTCGTCTACAGTAGCAGTTTTTATATTTAGGTTTCGCTCTGTTCTCTCCTATATAGAAAGATGAATTTGGAACTCTAAATCCAACATGGTTTGTAGTAGCTCTTTGAAACTTGACAAAATAAAGGAGTTCTCAGTTTTTCGCTATGGTTTGTTTCCTCTTCAAGTAGCCCCAGGCAAAGACTGTGGAAAAGCACTTTCATTGAGAGGGGTTCCCAAGCTTCTAAGAAATAACGAGTTTCCGAAATACCAGCAAATATTTTTTCAGCCAATCTTGATGATACATGGTGGTAATGATCAGTACACAAATCCCACTTGGCTCACCAAATTTTGTTCTTCTAGGTTGAAGCGTTCGTCTACAGTAGCAGTTTTTATATTTAGGTTTCACTCTGTTCTCTCATATATAGATAGATGAATTTGGAACTCTAAATCCAACATGGTTTGTAGTAGCTCTTTGAAACTTGACAAAATAAAGGAGTTCTCAGGTTTGTCTCTATGGTTTGTTTCCTCTTCAAGTAGCACTAGGCACAGACTGTGGAAAAGCACTTTCATTGAGAGGGGTTGCCAAGCTTCTAAGAAATAACGAGTTTCCGAAATACCAGCAAATATTTTTTCACACAATCTTGTTGATACTTGGTGGTAATGATCAGTATACAAATCCCACTTGGCTCACCAAATTTTGGTCTTCTAGTTTGAAGCGTTCGTCTACAGTAGCAGTTTTTATATTTAGGTTTCTCTCTGTTCTCTCCTATATAGATAGATGAATTTGGAACTCTAAATCCAACATGGTTTGTAGTAGCTCTTTGAAACTTGACAAAATAAAGGAGTTCTCTGATTTGTCTCTATGGTTTGTTTCCTCTTCAAGTAGCCCTAGGCACAGACTGTGGAAAAGCACTTTCATTGAGAGGGGTTGCCAAGCTTCTAAGAAATAACGAGTTTCCGAAATCCCAGCAAATATTTTTTCACCCAATCTTGATGATACTTAGTGGTCATGATCAGTACACAAATCCCACTTGGCTCACCAAATTTTGTTCTTCTAGGTTGAAGCGTTCGTCTACAGTAGCAGTTTTTATATTTAGGTTTCACTCTGTTCTCTCATATATAGATAGATGAATTTGGAAAGCTAAATCCAACATGGTTTGTAGTAGCTCTTTGAAACTTGACAAAATAAAGGAGTTCTCAGTTTTGTCTCTATGGATTGTTTCCTCTTCAAGTAGCCCTAGGCACAGACTGTGGAAAGCACTTTCATTGAGATGGGTTGCCAAGCTTCTAAGAAAAAACGCGTTTCCGAAATACCAGCAAATATTTTTTCACACAATCTTGTTGATACTTGGTGGTAATGATCAGTACACAAATCCCACTTGGCTCACCAAATTTAGTTCTTCTAGGTTGAAGCGTTCGTGTACAGTAGCAGTTTTTATATTTAGGTTTTCCTCTGTTCTCTCCTATATAGATAGATGAATTTGGAACTCTAAATCCAACATGGTTTGTAGTAGCTCTTTGAAACTTGACAAAATAAAGGAGTTCTCAGTTTTGTCTCTATGATTTGTTTCCTCTTCAAGTAGCCCTAGGCACAGACTGTGGAAAACACTTTCATTGAGATGGGTTGCCAAGCTTCTAAGAAATAACGAGTTTCCGAAATACCAGCAAATATTTTTTCACACAATCTTGTTGATACTTGGTGGTAATGATCAGTACACAAAACCCACTTGGCTCACCAAATTTAGTTCTTCTAGGTTGAAGCGTTCATGTACAGTAGCAGTTTTTATATTTAGGTTTCCCTCTGTTCTCTCCTATATAGATAGATGAATTTGGAACTCTAAATCCAACATGGTTTGTAGTAGCTTGTTGAAACTTGACAAAAAAAAGGAGTTCTCTGATTTGTCTCTATGGTTTGTTTCCTCTTCAAGTAACCCTAGGCACAGACTGTGGAAAAGCACTTCCATTGAGAGGCGTTGCCAATCTTCTAAGAAATAACGTGTTTCCGAAATACCAGCAAATATTTTTTCACCCAATCTTGATGATACTTGGTGGTAATGATCAGTACACAAATCCCACTTGGCTCACCAAATTTTGTTCTTCTAGGTTGAAGCATTCGTCTACAGTAGCAGTTTTTATATTTAGGTTTCGCTCTGTTCTCTCCTATATAGAAAGATGAATTTGGAACTCTAAATCCAACATGGTTTGTAGTAGCTCTTTGAAACTTGACAAAATAAAGGAGTTCTCAGTTTTTCGCTATGGTTTGTTTCCTCTTCAAGTAGCCCCAGGCAAAGACTGTGGAAAAGCACTTTCATTGAGAGGGGTTCCCAAGCTTCTAAGAAATAACGAGTTTCCGAAATACCAGCAAATATTTTTTCAGCCAATCTTGATGATACATGGTGGTAATGATCAGTACACAAATCCCACTTGGCTCACCAAATTTTGTTCTTCTAGGTTGAAGCGTTCGTCTACAGTAGCAGTTTTTATATTTAGGTTTCACTCTGTTCTCTCATATATAGATAGATGAATTTGGAACTCTAAATCCAACATGGTTTGTAGTAGCTCTTTGAAACTTGACAAAATAAAGGAGTTCTCAGGTTTGTCTCTATGGTTTGTTTCCTCTTCAAGTAGCACTAGGCACAGACTGTGGAAAAGCACTTTCATTGAGAGGGGTTGCCAAGCTTCTAAGAAATAACGAGTTTCCGAAATACCAGCAAATATTTTTTCACACAATCTTGTTGATACTTGGTGGTAATGATCAGTATACAAATCCCACTTGGCTCACCAAATTTTGGTCTTCTAGTTTGAAGCGTTCGTCTACAGTAGCAGTTTTTATATTTAGGTTTCTCTCTGTTCTCTCCTATATAGATAGATGAATTTGGAACTCTAAATCCAAAATGGTTTGTAGTAGCTCTTTGATACTTGACAAAATAAAGGAGTTCTCTGATTTGTCTCTATGGTTTGTTTCCTCTTCAAGTAGCCCTAGGCACAGACTGTGGAAAAGCACTTTCATTGAGAGGGGTTGCCAAGCTTCTAAGAAATAACGAGTTTCCGAAATCCCAGCAAATATTTTTTCACCCAATCTTGATGATACTTAGTGGTCATGATCAGTACACAAATCCCACTTGGCTCACCAAATTTTGTTCTTCTAGGTTGAAGCGTTCGTCTACAGTAGCAGTTTTTATATTTAGGTTTCACTCTGTTCTCTCATATATAGATAGATGAATTTGGAAAGCTAAATCCAACATGGTTTGTAGTAGCTCTTTGAAACTTGACAAAATAAAGGAGTTCTCAGTTTTGTCTCTATGGATTGTTTCCTCTTCAAGTAGCCCTAGGCACAGACTGTGGAAAGCACTTTCATTGAGATGGGTTGCCAAGCTTCTAAGAAAAAACGCGTTTCCGAAATACCAGCAAATATTTTTTCACACAATCTTGTTGATACTTGGTGGTAATGATCAGTACACAAATCCCACTTGGCTCACCAAATTTAGTTCTTCTAGGTTGAAGCGTTCGTGTACAGTAGCAGTTTTTATATTTAGGTTTTCCTCTGTTCTCTCCTATATAGATAGATGAATTTGGAACTCTAAATCCAACATGGTTTGTAGTAGCTCTTTGAAACTTGACAAAATAAAGGAGTTCTCAGTTTTGTCTCTATGATTTGTTTCCTCTTCAAGTAGCCCTAGGCACAGACTGTGGAAAACACTTTCATTGAGATGGGTTGCCAAGCTTCTAAGAAATAACGAGTTTCCGAAATACCAGCAAATATTTTTTCACACAATCTTGTTGATACTTGGTGGTAATGATCAGTACACAAAACCCACTTGGCTCACCAAATTTAGTTCTTCTAGGTTGAAGCGTTCATGTACAGTAGCAGTTTTTATATTTAGGTTTCCCTCTGTTCTCTCCTATATAGATAGATGAATTTGGAACTCTAAATCCAACATGGTTTGTAGTAGCTTGTTGAAACTTGACAAAAAAAAGGAGTTCTCTGATTTGTCTCTATGGTTTGTTTCCTCTTCAAGTAACCCTAGGCACAGACTGTGGAAAAGCACTTTCATTGAGAGGCGTTGCCAATCTTCTAAGAAATAACGTGTTTCCGAAATACCAGCAAATATTTTTTCACCCAAACTTGATGATACTTGGTGGTAATGATCAGTACACAAATCCCACTTGGCTCACCAAATTTTGTTCTTCTAGGTTGAAGCATTCGTCTACAGTAGCAGTTTTTATATTTAGGTTTCGCTCTGTTCTCTCCTATATAGAAAGATGAATTTGGAACTCTAAATCCAACATGGTTTGTAGTAGCTCTTTGAAACTTGACAAAATAAAGGAGTTCTCAGTTTTTCGCTATGGTTTGTTTCCTCTTCAAGTAGCCCCAGGCAAAGACTGTGGAAAAGCACTTTCATTGAGAGGGGTTCCCAAGCTTCTAAGAAATAACGAGTTTCCGAAATACCAGCAAATATTTTTTCAGCCAATCTTGATGATACATGGTGGTAATGATCAGTACACAAATCCCACTTGGCTCACCAAATTTTGTTCTTCTAGGTTGAAGCGTTCGTCTACAGTAGCAGTTTTTATATTTAGGTTTCACTCTGTTCTCTCATATATAGATAGATGAATTTGGAACTCTAAATCCAACATGGTTTGTAGTAGCTCTTTGAAACTTGACAAAATAAAGGAGTTCTCAGGTTTGTCTCTATGGTTTGTTTCCTCTTCAAGTAGCACTAGGCACAGACTGTGGAAAAGCACTTTCATTGAGAGGGGTTGCCAAGCTTCTAAGAAATAACGAGTTTCCGAAATACCAGCAAATATTTTTTCACACAATCTTGTTGATACTTGGTGGTAATGATCAGTATACAAATCCCACTTGGCTCACCAAATTTTGGTCTTCTAGTTTGAAGCGTTCGTCTACAGTAGCAGTTTTTATATTTAGGTTTCTCTCTGTTCTCTCCTATATAGATAGATGAATTTGGAACTCTAAATCCAACATGGTTTGTAGTAGCTCTTTGAAACTTGACAAAATAAAGGAGTTCTCTGATTTGTCTCTATGGTTTGTTTCCTCTTCAAGTAGCCCTAGGCACAGACTGTGGAAAAGCACTTTCATTGAGAGGGGTTGCCAAGCTTCTAAGAAATAACGAGTTTCCGAAATCCCAGCAAATATTTTTTCACCCAATCTTGATGATACTTAGTGGTCATGATCAGTACACAAATCCCACTTGGCTCACCAAATTTTGTTCTTCTAGGTTGAAGCGTTCATCTACAGTAGCAGTTTTTATATTTAGGTTTCACTCTGTTCTCTCATATATAGATAGATGAATTTGGAAAGCTAAATCCAACATGGTTTGTAGTAGCTCTTTGAAACTTGACAAAATAAAGGAGTTCTCAGTTTTGTCTCTATGGATTGTTTCCTCTTCAAGTAGCCCTAGGCACAGACTGTGGAAAGCACTTTCATTGAGATGGGTTGCCAAGCTTCTAAATAAAAACGCGTTTCCGAAATACCAGCAAATATTTTTTCACACAATCTTGTTGATACTTGGTGGTAATGATCAGTACACAAATCCCACTTGGCTCACCAAATTTAGTTCTTCTAGGTTGAAGCGTTCGTGTACAGTAGCAGTTTTTATATTTAGGTTTCCCTCTGTTCTCTCCTATATAGATAGATGAATTTGGAACTCTAAATCCAACATGGTTTGTAGTAGCTCTTTGAAACTTGACAAAATAAAGGAGTTCTCAGTTTTGTCTCTATGATTTGTTTCCTCTTCAAGTAGCCCTAGGCACAGACTGTGGAAAACACTTTCATTGAGATGGGTTGCCAAGCTTCTAAGAAATAACGAGTTTCCGAAATACCAGCAAATATTTTTTCACCCAATCTTGATGATACTTGGTGGTAATGATTAGTACACAAATCCTACTTGGCTCACCAAATTTTGTTCTTCTAGGTTGAAGCATTCGTCTACAGTAGCAGTTTTTATATTTAGGTTTCTCTCTGTTCTCTCCTATATAGATCGATGAATTTGGAACTCTAAATCCAACATGGTTTGTAGTAGCTCTTTCAAACTTAACAAAATAAAGGAGTTCTCAGATTTGTCTCTATGGTTTGTTGCGTTTTCAGTAGCCCAAGGCACAAACTGTGGAAAAGCACTTTCATTGAGAGGGGTTGCCAAGCTTCTAAGAAATAACGAGTTTCCGAAATACCAGCAAATATTTTTTCACCCAATCTTGATGATACTTGTTGCTAATGATCAGTACACATATCCCACTTGGTTCACCAAATTTTGTTCTTCTAGGTTGAAGCGTTCGTGTACAGTAGCAGTTTTTATATTTAGGTTTCCCTCTGTTCTCTCCTATACAGATAGATGAATTTTGAACTCTAAATCCAAAATGGTTTGTAGTACGTCTTTGAAACTTGACAAAATAAAGGAGTTCTCAGTTTTGTCTCTATGGTTTGTTACATCTTCAAGGAGGCCTAGGCACAGACTGTGGAAAGCACTTTCATGGAGAGGGGTTGCCAAGCTTCTAAGAAATAACGAGTTTCCGAAATACCAGCAAATATTTTTTCACCCAATCTTGATGATACTTGGTGGTAATGATCAGTACAAAAATCCTACTTGGCTCACCATATTTTGTTTTTCTAGGTTGAAACGTTCGTCTACAGTGGCAGTTTTTATATTTAGGTTTCCGTCTGTTCTCTCTCATATAGATAGATGAATTTCGAACTCTAAATCCAACATGGTTTGTAGTAGCTCTTTGAAACTTGACAAAATAAAGGAGTTCTCAGTTTTGTCTCTATGGTTTGTTTCCTCTTCAAGTAGCCCCAGGCACAGACTGTGGAAAAGCACTTTCATTGAGAGGGGTTGCCAAGCTTGTAAGAAATTACGAGTTTCCGAAATACCAGCAAATATTTTTTCACCCAAACTTGATGATACTTGGTGCTAATGATCAGTACACAAATCCCACTTGGCTCACCAAATTTTGTTCTTCTAGGTTGAAGCGTTCGTCTACAGTAGCAGTTTTTATATTTAGGTTTCACTCTGTTCTCTCATATATAGATAGATGAATTTGGAACTCTAAATCCAACATGGTTTGTAGTAGGTCTTTGAAACTTGACAAAATAAAGGAGTTCTCAGTTTTGTCTCTATGGTTTGTTTCCTCTTCAATTAGCCCTAGGCACAGACTGTGGAAAAGCACATTCATTGAGAGGGGTTGCCAAGCTTCTAAGAAATAACGAGTTTCCGAAATACAGGCAAATATTTTTTCACCCAATCTTGATGATACTTGGTGGTAATGATCAGTACACAAATCCCACTTGGCTCACCAAATTTTGTTCTTTTAGGTTGAAGCGTTTGTCTACAGTAGCAGTTTTTATATTTAGGTTTCCCTCTGTTCTCTCCCATATAGATAGATAAATTTGGAACTCTAAATCCAACATGGTTTGTAGTAGCTCTTTGAAACTTGACAAAATAAAGGAGTTCTCAGTTTTGTCTCTATGGTTTGTTTCCTCTTCAAGTAGCCATAGGCACAGACTGTGGAAAAGCACTTTAAATGAGAGGGGTTGCCATGCTTCTAAGAAATTATGAGTTTCCGAAATACCAGCAAATATTTTTTCACCCAATCGTGATGATACTTGGTGCTAATGATAAGTACACAAATCCCACTTGGCTCACAAAATTTTGTTCTTCTAGGATGAAGCGTTCGTCTACAGTAGCAGTTTTTATATTTAGGTTTCCCTTGTTCTCTCCTATACACATAGATGAATTTGGAACTCTAAATCCAACATGGTTTGTAGTAGCTCCTTGAAACTTGACAAAATAAAGGAGTTCTCAGTTTTGTCTCTATGGTTTGTTTCCTCTTCAAGTAGCCCTAGGCACAGACTGTGGAAAAGCACTTTCATTGAGAGGGGTCTCCAAGCTTCTAAGAAATAACGAGTTTCCGAAATACCACCAAATATTTTTTGACCCAATCTTGATGATACTTGGTGGTAATGATCAGTACACAAATTTCACTTGGCTCAACAAATTTTGTTCTTTTAGGTTGAAGCGTTCGTCTACAGTAGCAGTTTTTATATTTAGGTTTCCCACTGTTCTGTCCTATATACATAGATGAATTTGGAACTCTAAATCCAACATGGTTTGTAGTAGCTCTTTGAAACTTGACAAAATAAAGGAGTTCTCAGTTTTGTCTCTATGGTTTGTTTCCTCTTCAAGTAGCCCTAGGCACAGACTGTGGAAAGCACTTTAATTGAGATGGGTTGCAAAGCTTCTAAGAAATAACTAGTTTCCGAAATACCAGCAAATATTTGTTGACCCAATCTTGATGATACTTGGTGGTAATGATCAGTACACAAATCCCACTTGGCTCACCAAATTTTGTTCTTCTAGATTGAAGCGTTCGTGTACAGTAGCAGTTTTTATATTTAGGTTTCCCTCTGTTCTCTCCTATATAGATAGATGAATTTGGAACTCTAAATCAACATGGTTTGTAGTAGCTCTTTGAAACTTGACAAAATAAAGGAGTTCTCAGATTTGTCTCTATGGTTTGTTTCCTCTTCAAGTAGCCCTAGGCACAGACTGTGGAAAAGCACTTTCATTGAGAGGGGTTGCCAAGCTTCTAAGAAATAACGAGTTTCCGAAATACCAGCAAATATTTTTTCACCCAATCTTGATGATACTTGGTGGTAATGATCAGTACACAAATCCCACTTGGCTCACCAAATTTTGTTCTTTTAGGTTGAAGCGTTCGTCTACAGTAGCAGTTTTTATATTTAGGTTTCCCTCTGTTCTCTCCTATATAGATAGATGAATTTGGTACTCTGAATCCAACATGGTTTGTAGTAGCTCTTTGAAACTTGACAAAATAAAGGAGTTCTCAGTTTTGTCTCTATGATTTGTTTCCTCTTCAAGTAGCCCTAGGCACAGACTGTGGAAAACACTTTCATTGAGATGGGTTGCCAAGCTTCTAAGAAATAACGAGTTTCCGAAATACCAGCAAATATTTTTTCACCCAATCTTGATGATACTTGGTGGTAATGATTAGTACACAAATCCTACTTGGCTCACCAAATTTTGTTCTTCTAGGTTGAAGCATTCGTCTACAGTAGCAGTTTTTATATTTAGGTTTCTCTCTGTTCTCTCCTATATAGATAGATGAATTTGGAACTCTAAATCCAACATGGTTTGTAGTAGCTCTTTGAAACTTAACAAAATAAAGGAGTTCTCAGATTTGTCTCTATGGTTTGTTGCGTTTTCAAGTAGCCCAAGGCACAAACTGTGGAAAAGCACTTTCATTGAGAGGGGTTGCCAAGCTTCTAAGAAATAACGAGTTTCCGAAATACCAGCAAATATTTTTTCACCCAATCTTGATGATACTTGTTGCTAATGATCAGTACACATATCCCACTTGGTTCACCAAATTTTGTTCTTCTAGGTTGAAGCGTTCGTGTACAGTAGCAGTTTTTATATTTAGGTTTCCCTCTGTTCTCTCCTATACAGATAGATGAATTTTGAACTCTAAATCCAACATGGTTTGTAGTACGTCTTTGAAACTTGACAAAATAAAGGAGTTCTCAGTTTTGTCTCTATGGTTTGTTACATCTTCAAGGAGGCCTAGGCACAGACTGTGGAAAGCACTTTCATGGAGAGGGGTTGCCAAGCTTCTAAGAAATAACGAGTTTCCGAAATACCAGCAAATATTTTTTCACCCAATCTTGATGATACTTGGTGGTAATGATCAGTACACAAATCCTACTTGGCTCACCATATTTTGTTTTTCTAGGTTGAAACGTTCGTCTACAGTAGCAGTTTTTATATTTAGGTTTCCGTCTGTTCTCTCTCATATAGATAGATGAATTTCGAACTCTAAATCCAACATGGTTTGTAGTAGCTCTTTGAAACTTGACAAAATAAAGGAGTTCTCAGTTTTGTCTCTATGGTTTGTTTCCTCTTCAAGTAGCCCCAGGCACAGACTGTGGAAAAGCACTTTCATTGAGAGGGGTTGCCAAGCTTGTAAGAAATTACGAGTTTCCGAAATACCAGCAAATATTTTTTCACCCAAACTTGATGATACTTGGTGCTAATGATCAGTACACAAATCCCACTTGGCTCACCAAATTTTGTTCTTCTAGGTTGAAGCGTTCGTCTACAGTAGCAGTTTTTATATTTAGGTTTCACTCTGTTCTCTCATATATAGATAGATGAATTTGGAACTCTAAATCCAACATGGTTTGTAGTAGCTCTTTGAAACTTGACAAAATAAAGGAGTTCTCAGTTTTGTCTCTATGGTTTGTTTCCTCTTCAATTAGCCCTAGGCACAGACTGTGGAAAAGCACATTCATTGAGAGGGGTTGCCAAGCTTCTAAGAAATAACGAGTTTCCGAAATACAGGCAAATATTTTTTCACCCAATCTTGATGATTCTTGGTGGTAATGATCAGTACACAAATCCCACTTGGCTCACCAAATTTTGTTCTTTTAGGTTGAAGCGTTTGTCTACAGTAGCAGTTTTTATATTTAGGTTTCCCTCTGTTCTCTCCCATATAGATAGATAAATTTGGAACTCTAAATCCAACATGGTTTGTAGTAGCTCTTTGAAACTAGACAAAATAAAGGAGTTCTCAGTTTTGTCTCTATGGTTTGTTTCCTCTTCAAGTAGCCATAGGCACAGACTGTGGAAAAGCACTTTAAATGAGAGGGGTTGCCAAGCTTCTAAGAAATTAGAGTTTCCGAAATACCAGCAAATATTTTTTCACCCAATCGTGATGATACTTGGTGCTAATGATAAACACACAAATCCCACTTGGCTCACCAAATTTTGTTCTTCTAGGTTGAAGCGTTCGTCTACAGTAGCAGTTTTTATATTTAGGTTTCCCTTGTTCTCTCCTATACACATAGATGAATTTGGATCTCTAAATCCAACATGGTTTGTAGTAGCTCTTTGAAACTTGACAAAATAAAGTAGTTCTCAGTTTTGTCTCTATGGTTTGTTTTCTCTTCAAGTAGCCCTAGGCACAGACTGTGGAAAGCACTTTAATTGAGATGGGTTGCCAAGCTTCTAAGAAATAACTAGTTTCCGAAATACCAGCAAATATTTGTTGACCCAATCTTGATGATACTTGGTGGTAATGATCAGTACACAAATCCCACTTGGCTCACCAAATTTTGTTCTTCTAGATTGAAGCGTTCGTCTACAGTAGCAGTTTTTATATTTAGGTTTCTCTCTGTTCTCTCCTATATAGATAGATGAATTTGGAACTTCAAATCCAACATGCTTTGTAGTAGCTCTTTGAAACTTTACAAAATAAAGGAGTTCTCATATTTGCCTCTATGGTTTGTTTCCTCTTCAAGTAGCCCTGGGCACAGATTGTGGAATAGCACTTTCATTGAAGGGGTTGCCAAGCTTCTAAGCAATAACGAGTTTCCGAAATACTAGCAAATATTTTTTCACCCAATCTTGATGATACTTGGTGGTAATGATCAGTACACAAATCCCACTTGGCTTACCAAATTTTGTTCTTCTAAGTTGACGCGTTCGTCTACAGTAGCAGTTTTTATATTTAAGTTTCCCTCTGTTCTCTCCTATATAGATAGATGAATTTGGAACTCTAAATCCAACATGGTTTGTAGTAGCTCTTTGAATCTTGACATAATAAAGGAGTTCTCAGATTTGTCTCTATGGTTTGTTTCCTCTTCAAGTAGCCCTAGGCACAGACTGTGGAAAAGCACTTTCATTGAGAGGGGTTGCCAAGCTTCTAAGAAATAACGAGTTTCAGAAATACCAGCAAGTATTTTTTCACCCAATCTTGATGATACTTGTTGCTAATGATCAGTACGCATATCCCACTTGGCTCACCAAATTTAGTTCTTCTAGGTTGAAGCGTTCGTGTACAGTAGCAGTTTTTATATTTAGGTTTCCCTCTGTTCTCTCCTATACAGATAGATGAATTTGGAACTCTAAATCCAACATGGTTTGTAATAGCTCTTTGAAACTTGACAAAATAAAGGAGTTCTCAGTTTTGTCTCTATGGATTGTTTCCACTTCAAGTAGCCCTAGGCACAGACTGTGGAAGCACTTTCATTGAAATGGGTTGCCAAGCTTCTAAGAAATAACGCGTTTCCGAAATACCAGCAAATATTTTTTCACACAATCTTGTTGATACTTGGTGGTAATGATCAGTACACAAATCCCACTTGGCTCACCAAAATTTAGTTCTTCTCGATTTAAGCGTTCGTGTAAAGTAGCAGTTTTTATATTTAGGTTTCCCTCTGTTCTCTCCTATATAGATAGATGAATTTGGAACTCTAAATCAAACATGGTTTGTAGTAGCTCTTTGAAACTTGACAAAACAAAGGAGTTCTCAATTTTGTCTCTATGGTTTGTTTCCTCTTCAAGTAGCCCTAGGCACATACTGTGGAAAAGCACTTTCATTGAGAGGGGTTGCCAAGCTTCTAAGAAATTACGAGTTTCCGAAATACCAGCAAATATTTTTTAACCCAATCTTGATGATACTTGGTGGTAATGATCAGTACACAAATCCCACTTGGCTTACCAAATTTTGTTCTTCTAAGTTGACGCGTTCGTCTACAGTAGCAGTTTTTATATTTAAGTTTCCCTCTGTTCTCTCCTATATAGATAGATGAATTTGGAACTCTAAATCCAACATGGTTTGTAGTAGCTCTTTGAATCTTGACATAATAAAGGAGTTCTCAGATTTGTCTCTATGGTTTGTTTCCTCTTCAAGTAGCCCTAGGCACAGACTGTGGAAAAGCACTTTCATTGAGAGGGGTTGCCAAGCTTCTAAGAAATAACGAGTTTCAGAAATACCAGCAAGTATTTTTTCACCCAATCTTGATGATACTTGTTGCTAATGATCAGTACGCATATCCCACTTGGCTCACCAAATTTAGTTCTTCTAGGTTGAAGCGTTCGTGTACAGTAGCAGTTTTTATATTTAGGTTTCCCTCTGTTCTCTCCTATACAGATAGATGAATTTGGAACTCTAAATCCAACATGGTTTGTAATAGCTCTTTGAAACTTGACAAAATAAAGGAGTTCTCAGTTTTGTCTCTATGGATTGTTTCCACTTCAAGTAGCCCTAGGCACAGACTGTGGAAGCACTTTCATTGAAATGGGTTGCCAAGCTTCTAAGAAATAACGCGTTTCCGAAATACCAGCAAATATTTTTTCACACAATCTTGTTGATACTTGGTGGTAATGATCAGTACACAAATCCCACTTGGCTCACCAAAATTTAGTTCTTCTCGATTTAAGCGTTCGTGTAAAGTAGCAGTTTTTATATTTAGGTTTCCCTCTGTTCTCTCCTATATAGATAGATGAATTTGGAACTCTAAATCAAACATGGTTTGTAGTAGCTCTTTGAAACTTGACAAAACAAAGGAGTTCTCAATTTTGTCTCTATGGTTTGTTTCCTCTTCAAGTAGCCCTAGGCACATACTGTGGAAAAGCACTTTCATTGAGAGGGGTTGCCAAGCTTCTAAGAAATTACGAGTTTCCGAAATACCAGCAAATATTTTTTAACCCAATCTTGATGATACTTGGTGCTAATGATCAGTACACAAATCCCACTTGGCTCACCAAATTTTGTTCTTCTAGGTTGAAGCATTCGTCTACAGTAGCAGTTTTTATATTTAGGTTTCCCTCTGTTCTCTCAAATATAGATAGATGAATTTGGAACTCTAAATCCAACATGCTTTGTAGTAGCTCTTTGAAACTTTACAAAATAAAGGAGTTCTCATATTTGCCTCTATGGTTTGTTTCCTATTCAAGTAGCCCTAGGCACATACTGTGGAAAAGCACTTTCATTGAGAGGGGTTGCCAAGCTTCTAAGAAATTACGAGTTTCCGAAATACCAGCAAATATTTTTTGACCCAATCTTGATGATACTTGGTGCTAATGATCAGTACACAAATCCCACTTGGCTCACCAAATTTTGTTCTTCTAGGTTGAAGCATTCGTCTACAGTAGCAGTTTTTATATTTAGGTTTCCCTCTGTTCTCTCCTATATAGATAGATGAATTTGGAACTCTAAATCCAACATGGTTTGTAGTAGCTCTTTGAATCCTGACATAATAAAGGAGTTCTCAGATTTGTCTCTATGGTTTGTTTCCTCTTCAAGTAGCCCTAGGCACAGACTGTGGAAAAGCACTTTCATTGAGAGGGGTTGCCAAGCTTCTAAGAAATAACGAGTTTCAGAAATACCAGCAAGTATTTTTTCACCCAATCTTGATGATACTTGTTGCTAATGATCAGTACGCATATCCCACTTGGCTCACCAAATTTAGTTCTTCTAGGTTGAAGCGTTCGTGTACAGTAGCAGTTTTTATATTTAGGTTTCCCTCTGTTCTCTCCTATACAGATAGATGAATTTGGAACTCTAAATCCAACATGGTTTGTAGTAGCTCTTTGAAACTTGACAAAATAAAGGAGTTCTCAGTTTTGTCTCTATGGATTGTTTCCACTTCAAGTAGCCCTAGGCACAGACTGTGGAAGCACTTTCATTGAAATGGGTTGCCAAGCTTCTAAGAAATAACGCGTTTCCGAAATACCAGCAAATATTTTTTCACACAATCTTGTTGATACTTGGTGGTAATGATCAGTACACAAATCCCACTTGGCTCACCAAAATTTAGTTCTTCTCGATTGAAGCGTTCGTGTAAAGTAGCAGTTTTTATATTTAGGTTTCCCTCTGTTCTCTCCTATATAGATAGATGAATTTGGAACTCTAAATCAAACATGGTTTGTAGTAGCTCTTTGAAACTTGACAAAACAAAGGAGTTCTCAGTTTTGTCTCTATGGTTTGTTTCCTCTTCAAGTAGCCCTAGGCACATACTGTGGAAAAGCACTTTCATTGAGAGGGGTTGCCAAGCTTCTAAGAAATTACGAGTTTCCGAAATACCAGCAAATATTTTTTCACCCAATCTTGATGATACTTGGTGCTAATGATCAGTACACAAATCCCACTTGGCTCACCAAATTTTGTTCTTCTAGGTTGAAGCATTCGTCTACAGTAGCAGTTTTTATATTTAGGTTTCCCTCTGTTCTCTCCAATATAGATAGATGAATTTGGAACTCTAAATCCAACATGCTTTGTAGTAGCTCTTTGAAACTTTACAAAATAAAGGAGTTCTCATATTTGCCTCTATGGTTTGTTTCCTCTTCAAGTAGCCCTGGGCACAGACTGTGGAATAGCACTTTCATTGAAGGGGTTGCCAAGCTTCTAAGCAATAACGAGTTTCCGAAATACTAGCAAATATTTTTTCACCCAAACTTGATGATACTTGGTGGTAATGATCAGTACACAAATCCCACTTGGCTTACCAAATTTTGTTCTTCTAAGTTGACGCGTTCGTCTACAGTAGCAGTTTTTATATTTAAGTTTCCCTCTGTTCTCTCCTATATAGATAGATGAATTTGGAACTCTAAATCCAACATGGTTTGTAGTAGCTCTTTGAATCTTGACATAATAAAGGAGTTCTCAGATTTGTCTCTATGGTTTGTTTCCTCTTCAAGTAGCCCTAGGCACAGACTGTGGAAAAGCACTTTCATTGAGAGGGGTTGCCAAGCTTCTAAGAAATAACGAGTTTCAGAAATACCAGCAAGTATTTTTTCACCCAATCTTGATGATACTTGTTGCTAATGATCAGTACGCATATCCCACTTGGCTCACCAAATTTAGTTCTTCTAGGTTGAAGCGTTCGTGTACAGTAGCAGTTTTTATATTTAGGTTTCCCTCTGTTCTCTCCTATACAGATAGATGAATTTGGAACTCTAAATCCAACATGGTTTGTAGTAGCTCTTTGAAACTTGACAAAATAAAGGAGTTCTCAGTTTTGTCTCTATGGATTGTTTCCACTTCAAGTAGCCCTAGGCACAGACTGTGGAAGCACTTTCATTGAAATGGGTTGCCAAGCTTCTAAGAAATAACGCGTTTCCGAAATACCAGCAAATATTTTTTCACACAATCTTGTTGATACTTGGTGGTAATGATCAGTACACAAATCCCACTTGGCTCACCAAAATTTAGTTCTTCTCGATTTAAGCGTTCGTGTAAAGTAGCAGTTTTTATATTTAGGTTTCCCTCTGTTCTCTCCTATATAGATAGATGAATTTGGAACTCTAAATCAAACATGGTTTGTAGTAGCTCTTTGAAACTTGACAAAACAAAGGAGTTCTCAATTTTGTCTCTATGGTTTGTTTCCTCTTCAAGTAGCCCTAGGCACATACTGTGGAAAAGCACTTTCATTGAGAGGGGTTGCCAAGCTTCTAAGAAATTACGAGTTTCCGAAATACCAGCAAATATTTTTTAACCCAATCTTGATGATACTTGGTGGTAATGATCAGTACACAAATCCCACTTGGCTTACCAAATTTTGTTCTTCTAAGTTGACGCGTTCGTCTACAGTAGCAGTTTTTATATTTAAGTTTCCCTCTGTTCTCTCCTATATAGATAGATGAATTTGGAACTCTAAATCCAACATGGTTTGTAGTAGCTCTTTGAATCTTGACATAATAAAGGAGTTCTCAGATTTGTCTCTATGGTTTGTTTCCTCTTCAAGTAGCCCTAGGCACAGACTGTGGAAAAGCACTTTCATTGAGAGGGGTTGCCAAGCTTCTAAGAAATAACGAGTTTCAGAAATACCAGCAAGTATTTTTTCACCCAATCTTGATGATACTTGTTGCTAATGATCAGTACGCATATCCCACTTGGCTCACCAAATTTAGTTCTTCTAGGTTGAAGCGTTCGTGTACAGTAGCAGTTTTTATATTTAGGTTTCCCTCTGTTCTCTCCTATACAGATAGATGAATTTGGAACTCTAAATCCAACATGGTTTGTAATAGCTCTTTGAAACTTGACAAAATAAAGGAGTTCTCAGTTTTGTCTCTATGGATTGTTTCCACTTCAAGTAGCCCTAGGCACAGACTGTGGAAGCACTTTCATTGAAATGGGTTGCCAAGCTTCTAAGAAATAACGCGTTTCCGAAATACCAGCAAATATTTTTTCACACAATCTTGTTGATACTTGGTGGTAATGATCAGTACACAAATCCCACTTGGCTCACCAAAATTTAGTTCTTCTCGATTTAAGCGTTCGTGTAAAGTAGCAGTTTTTATATTTAGGTTTCCCTCTGTTCTCTCCTATATAGATAGATGAATTTGGAACTCTAAATCAAACATGGTTTGTAGTAGCTCTTTGAAACTTGACAAAACAAAGGAGTTCTCAATTTTGTCTCTATGGTTTGTTTCCTCTTCAAGTAGCCCTAGGCACATACTGTGGAAAAGCACTTTCATTGAGAGGGGTTGCCAAGCTTCTAAGAAATTACGAGTTTCCGAAATACCAGCAAATATTTTTTAACCCAATCTTGATGATACTTGGTGCTAATGATCAGTACACAAATCCCACTTGGCTCACCAAATTTTGTTCTTCTAGGTTGAAGCATTCGTCTACAGTAGCAGTTTTTATATTTAGGTTTCCCTCTGTTCTCTCAAATATAGATAGATGAATTTGGAACTCTAAATCCAACATGCTTTGTAGTAGCTCTTTGAAACTTTACAAAATAAAGGAGTTCTCATATTTGCCTCTATGGTTTGTTTCCTATTCAAGTAGCCCTAGGCACATACTGTGGAAAAGCACTTTCATTGAGAGGGGTTGCCAAGCTTCTAAGAAATTACGAGTTTCCGAAATACCAGCAAATATTTTTTGACCCAATCTTGATGATACTTGGTGCTAATGATCAGTACACAAATCCCACTTGGCTCACCAAATTTTGTTCTTCTAGGTTGAAGCATTCGTCTACAGTAGCAGTTTTTATATTTAGGTTTCCCTCTGTTCTCTCCTATATAGATAGATGAATTTGGAACTCTAAATCCAACATGGTTTGTAGTAGCTCTTTGAATCCTGACATAATAAAGGAGTTCTCAGATTTGTCTCTATGGTTTGTTTCCTCTTCAAGTAGCCCTAGGCACAGACTGTGGAAAAGCACTTTCATTGAGAGGGGTTGCCAAGCTTCTAAGAAATAACGAGTTTCAGAAATACCAGCAAGTATTTTTTCACCCAATCTTGATGATACTTGTTGCTAATGATCAGTACGCATATCCCACTTGGCTCACCAAATTTAGTTCTTCTAGGTTGAAGCGTTCGTGTACAGTAGCAGTTTTTATATTTAGGTTTCCCTCTGTTCTCTCCTATACAGATAGATGAATTTGGAACTCTAAATCCAACATGGTTTGTAGTAGCTCTTTGAAACTTGACAAAATAAAGGAGTTCTCAGTTTTGTCTCTATGGATTGTTTCCACTTCAAGTAGCCCTAGGCACAGACTGTGGAAGCACTTTCATTGAAATGGGTTGCCAAGCTTCTAAGAAATAACGCGTTTCCGAAATACCAGCAAATATTTTTTCACACAATCTTGTTGATACTTGGTGGTAATGATCAGTACACAAATCCCACTTGGCTCACCAAAATTTAGTTCTTCTCGATTGAAGCGTTCGTGTAAAGTAGCAGTTTTTATATTTAGGTTTCCCTCTGTTCTCTCCTATATAGATAGATGAATTTGGAACTCTAAATCAAACATGGTTTGTAGTAGCTCTTTGAAACTTGACAAAACAAAGGAGTTCTCAGTTTTGTCTCTATGGTTTGTTTCCTCTTCAAGTAGCCCTAGGCACATACTGTGGAAAAGCACTTTCATTGAGAGGGGTTGCCAAGCTTCTAAGAAATTACGAGTTTCCGAAATACCAGCAAATATTTTTTCACCCAATCTTGATGATACTTGGTGCTAATGATCAGTACACAAATCCCACTTGGCTCACCAAATTTTGTTCTTCTAGGTTGAAGCATTCGTCTACAGTAGCAGTTTTTATATTTAGGTTTCCCTCTGTTCTCTCCAATATAGATAGATGAATTTGGAACTCTAAATCCAACATGCTTTGTAGTAGCTCTTTGAAACTTTACAAAATAAAGGAGTTCTCATATTTGCCTCTATGGTTTGTTTCCTCTTCAAGTAGCCCTGGGCACAGACTGTGGAATAGCACTTTCATTGAAGGGGTTGCCAAGCTTCTAAGCAATAACGAGTTTCCGAAATACTAGCAAATATTTTTTCACCCAAACTTGATGATACTTGGTGGTAATGATCAGTACACAAATCCCACTTGGCTTACCAAATTTTGTTCTTCTAAGTTGACGCGTTCGTCTACAGTAGCAGTTTTTATATTTAAGTTTCCCTCTGTTCTCTCCTATATAGATAGATGAATTTGGAACTCTAAATCCAACATGGTTTGTAGTAGCTCTTTGAATCTTGACATAATAAAGGAGTTCTCAGATTTGTCTCTATGGTTTGTTTCCTCTTCAAGTAGCCCTAGGCACAGACTGTGGAAAAGCACTTTCATTGAGAGGGGTTGCCAAGCTTCTAAGAAATAACGAGTTTCAGAAATACCAGCAAGTATTTTTTCACCCAATCTTGATGATACTTGTTGCTAATGATCAGTACGCATATCCCACTTGGCTCACCAAATTTAGTTCTTCTAGGTTGAAGCGTTCGTGTACAGTAGCAGTTTTTATATTTAGGTTTCCCTCTGTTCTCTCCTATACAGATAGATGAATTTGGAACTCTAAATCCAACATGGTTTGTAGTAGCTCTTTGAAACTTGACAAAATAAAGGAGTTCTCAGTTTTGTCTCTATGGATTGTTTCCACTTCAAGTAGCCCTAGGCACAGACTGTGGAAGCACTTTCATTGAAATGGGTTGCCAAGCTTCTAAGAAATAACGCGTTTCCGAAATACCAGCAAATATTTTTTCACACAATCTTGTTGATACTTGGTGGTAATGATCAGTACACAAATCCCACTTGGCTCACCAAAATTTAGTTCTTCTCGATTGAAGCGTTCGTGTAAAGTAGCAGTTTTTATATTTAGGTTTCCCTCTGTTCTCTCCTATATAGATAGATGAATTTGGAACTCTAAATCAAACATGGTTTGTAGTAGCTCTTTGAAACTTGACAAAACAAAGGAGTTCTCAGTTTTGTCTCTATGGTTTGTTTCCTCTTCAAGTAGCCCTAGGCACATACTGTGGAAAAGCACTTTCATTGAGAGGGGTTGCCAAGCTTCTAAGAAATTACGAGTTTCCGAAATACCAGGAAATATTTTTTCACCCAATCTTGATGATACTTGGTGCTAATGATCAGTACACAAATCCCACTTGGCTCACCAAATTTTGTTCTTCTAGGTTGAAGCATTCGTCTACAGTAGCAGTTTTTATATTTAGGTTTCCCTCTGTTCTCTCCAATATAGATAGATGAATTTGGAACTCTAAATCCAACATGCTTTGTAGTAGCTCTTTGAAACTTTACAAAATAAAGGAGTTCTCATATTTGCCTCTATGGTTTGTTTCCTCTTCAAGTAGCCCTGGGCACAGACTGTGGAATAGCACTTTCATTGAAGGGGTTGCCAAGCTTCTAAGCAATAACGAGTTTCCGAAATACTAGCAAATATTTTTTCACCCAATCTTGATGATACTTGGTGGTAATGATCAGTACACAAATCCCACTTGGCTTACCAAATTTTGTTCTTCTAAGTTGACGCGTTCGTCTACAGTAGCAGTTTTTATATTTAAGTTTCCCTCTGTTCTCTCCTATATAGATAGATGAATTTGGAACTCTAAATCCCACATGGTTTGTAGTAGCTCTTTGAATCTTGACATAATAAAGGAGTTCTCAGATTTGTCTCTATGGTTTGTTTCCTCTTCAAGTAGCCCTAGGCACAGACTGTGGAAAAGCACTTTCATTGAGAGGGGTTGCCAAGCTTCTAAGAAATAACGAGTTTCAGAAATACCAGCAAGTATTTTTTCACCCAATCTTGATGATACTTGTTGCTAATGATCAGTACGCATATCCCACTTGGCTCACCAAATTTAGTTCTTCTAGGTTGAAGCGTTCGTGTACCGTAGCAGTTTTTATATTTAGGTTTCCCACTGTTCTGTCCTATATACATAGATGAATTTGGAACTCTAAATCCAACATGATTTGTAGTAGCTCTTTGAAACTTGACAAAATAAAGGAGTTCTCAGTTTTGTCTCTATGGTTTGTTTCCTCTTCAAGTAGCCCTAGGCACAGACTGTGGAAAGCACTTTCATTGAGATGGGTTGCCAAGTTTCTAAGAAATAACTAGTTTGCGAAATACCAGCAAATATTTTTTCACCCAATCTTGATAATACTTGGTGGTAATGATCAGTACACAAATCCCACTTGGGTCACCAAATTTTGTTCTTCTAGGTTGAAGCGTTCGTCTACAGTAGCAGTTTTTATATTTAGGTTTCTCTCTGTTCTCTCCTATATAGATAGATGAATTTGGAACTCTAAATCCAACATGGTTTGTAGTAGCTCTTTGAAACTTGACAAAATAAAGGAGTTCTCAGTTTTGTCTCTATGGTTTGTTTCCTCTTCAAGTAGCCCTAGGCACAGACTGTGGAAAAGCACTTTCATTGAGAGGGGTTGCCAAGCTTCTAAGAAATTACGAGTTTCCGAAATACCAGCAAATATTTTTTCACCCAATCTTGATGATACTTGGTGCTAATGATCAGTACATGAATCCCACTTGGCTCACCAAATTTTGTTCTTCTAGGTTTCAGCGTTTGTCTACAGTAGCAGTTTTTATATTTAGGTTTCCCTCTGTTCTCTCCAATATAGATAGATGAATTTGGAACTCTAAATCCAACATGCTTTGTAGTAGCTCTTTGAAACTTTACAAAATAAAGGAGTTCTCATATTAGCCTCTATGGTTTGTTTCCACTTCAAGTAGCCCTGGGCACAGACTGTGGAATAGCACTTTCATTGAAGGGGTTGCCAAGCTTCTAAGCAATAACGAGTTTCCGAAATACTAGCAAATATTTTTTCACCCAATCTTGATGATACTTGGTGGTAATGATCAGTACACAATTCCCACTTGGCTTACCAAATTTTGTGCTTCTAAGTTGACGCGTTCGTCTACAGTAGCAGTTTTTATATTTAAGTTTCCCTCTGTTCTCTCCTATATAGATAGATGAATTTGGAACTCTAAATCCAACATGGTTTCTAGTAGCTCTTTGAATCTTGACATAATAAAGGAGTTCTCATTTTTGTCTCTATGGTTTGTTTCCTCTTCAAGTAGCCCTAGGCACAGAATGTGGAAAGCACTTTCATTGAGATGGGTTGCCAAGCTTCTAAGAAATAACTAGTTTCCGAAATACCAGCAAATATTTTTTCGCCCAATCTTGATGATACTTGGTGGTACTGATCAGTACACAAATCCCACTTGGCTCACCAAATTTTGTTCTTCTAGGTTGAAGCGTTCGTCTACAGTAGCAGTTTTTATATTTAGGTTTCTCTCTGTTCTCTCCTATATAGATAGATGAATTTGGAACTCTAAATCCAACATGGTTTGTAGTAGCACTTTGAAACTTGACAAAATAATGGAGTTCTCAGTTTTGTCTCTATGGTTTGTTTCCTCTTCAAGTATGCCTAGGCACAGACTGTGGAAAAGCACTTTCATTGAGAGGGGTTGCCAAGCTTCTAAGAAATTACGAGTTTCCGAAATACCAGCAAATATTTTTTCACCCAATCTTGATGATACTTGGTGCTAATGATCAGTACACAAATCCCACTTGGCTCACCAAAATTTGTTCTTCTAGGTTGAAGCGTTCGTCTACAGTAGCAGTTTTTATATTTAGGTTTCCCTCTGTTCTCTCCAATATAGATAGATGAATTTGGAACTCTAAATCCAACATGCTTTGTAGTAGCTCTTTGAAACTTTACAAAATAAAGGAGTTCTCATATTTGCCTCTATGGTTTGTTTCCTCTTCAAGTAGCCCTGGGCACAGACTGTGGAATAGCACTTTCATTAAAGGGGTTGCCAAGATTCTAAGCAATAACGAATTTCCGAAATACTAGCAAATATTTTTTTCACCCAATCTTGATGATACTTGTTGCTAATGATCAGTATACATATCCCACTTGGCTCAACAAATTTAGTTCTTCTAGGTTGAAGCGTTCGTCTACAGTAGCAGTTTTTATATTTAGGTTTCCCTCTGTTCTCTCCTATACAGATAGATGAATTTGGAACTCTAAATCCAACATGGTTTGTAGTAGCTCTTTGAAACTTGACAAAATAAAGGAGTTCTCAGTTTTGTCTCTATGGATTGTTTCCACTTCAAGTAGCCCTAGGCACAGACTGTGGAAGCACTTTCATTGGGATGGGTTGCCAAGCTTCTAAGAAATAACGCGTTTCCGAAATACCAGCAAATATTTTTTCACACAATCTTGTTGATACTTGGTGGTAATGATCAGTACACAAATCCCACTTGGCTCACCAAAATTTAGTTCTTCTCGATTGAAGCGTTCGTGTACAGTAGCAGTTTTTATATTTAGGTTTCCCTCTGTTCTCTTCTATATAGATAGATGAATTTGGAACTCTAAATCAAACATGGTTTCTAGTAGCTCTTTGAAACTTGACAAAATAAAGGAGTTCTCAGTTTTGTCTCTATGGTTTGATTCCTCTTCAAGTAGCCCTAGGCACAGACTGTGGAAAAGCACTTTCATTGAGAGGGGTTGCCAAGCTTCTAAGAAATAACGAGTTTCCGAAATACCAGCAAATATTTTTTCACACAATCTTGATGATACTTGGTGGTAATGATCAGTACACAAATCCCACTTGGCTCACCAAATTTTGTTCTTTTAGGTTGAAGCGTTCGTCTACAGTAGCAGTTTTTATATTTAGGTTTCCCTCTGTTCTGTCCTATATACATAGATGAATTTGGAACTCTAAATCCAACATGATTTGTAGTAGCTCTTTGAAACTTGACAAAATAAAGGAGTTCTCAGTTTTGTCTCTATGGTTTGCTTCCTCTTCAAGTAGCCCTAGGCACAGACTGTGGAAAGCACTTTCATTGAGATGGGTTGCCAAGCTTCTAAGAAATAACTACTTTCCGAAATACCAGCAAATATTTTTTCACCCAATCTTGATGATACTTGGTGGTAATGATCAGTACACAAATCCCACTTGGCTCACCAAATTTTGTTCTTCTAGGTTGAAGCGTTCGTCTACAGTAGCAGTTTTTATATTTAGGTTTCCCTCTGTTCTGTCCTATATACATAGATGAATTTGGAACTCTAAATCCAACATGGTTTGTAGTAGCTCTTTGAAACTTGACAAAATAAAGGAGTTCTCAGTTTTGTCTCTATGGTTTGTTTCCTCTTCAAGTAGCCCTAGGCACAGACTGTGGAAAGCACTTTCATTGAGATGGGTTGCCAAGCTTCTAAGAAATAACTAGTTTCCGAAATGCCAGCAAATATTTTTTCACCCAATCTTGATGATACTTGGTGGTAATGATCAGTACACAAATCCCACTTGGCTCACCAAATTTTGTTTTTCTAGGTTGAAGCGTTCCTCTACAGTAGCAGTTTTTATATTTAGGTTTCTCTCTGTTCTCTCCTATATAGGTAGATAAATTTGGAACTCTAAATCCAACATGGTTTGTAGTAGCTCTTTGAAACTTGACAAAATAAAGGAGTTCTCAGATTTGTCTCTATGGTTTGTTTCCTCTTCAAGTAGCCCTAGGCACAGACTGTGGAAAAGCACTTTCATTGAGAGGGGTTGCCAAGCTTCTAAGAAATAACGAGTTTCAGAAATACCAGCAAATATTTTTTCACCCAATCTTGATGATTCTTGTTGCTAACGATCAGTACACATATCCCACTTGGCTCACCAAATTTAGTTCTTCTAGGTTGAAGCGTTCGTGTACAGTAGCAGTTTTTATATTTAGGTTTCCCTCTGTTCTCTCCTATACAGATAGATGAATCTGGAACTCTAAATCCAACATGGTTTGTAGTAGCTCTTTTAAACTTGACAAAATAAAGGAGTTCTCAGTTTTGTCTCTATGGATTGTTTCCACTTCAAGTTGCCCTAGGCACAGACTGTGGAAGCACTTTCATTGAGATGTGTTGCCAAGCTTCTAAGAAATAACGAGTTTCCGAAATACCAGCAAATATTTTTTCACACAATCTTGTTGATACTTGGTGGTAATGATCAGTACACAAATCCCACTTGGATCACAAAATTTAGTTCTTCTAAGTTGAAACGTTCGTGTACAGTAGCAGTTTTTATATTTAGGTTTCCCTCTGTTCTCTCCTATACAGATAGATGAATTTGGAACTCTAAATCCAACATGGTTTGTAGTAGCTCTTTGAAACTTGACAAAATAAAGGAGTTCTCAGTTTTGTCTCTATGGATTGTTTCCTCTTCAAGTAGCCCTAGGCACAGACTGTGGAAAAGCACTTTCATTGAGAGGGGTTGCCAAGCTTCTAAGAAATTACGAGTTTCCGAAATACCAGCAAATATTTTTTCACCCAATCTTGATGATACTTGGTGCTAAGGATCAGTACACTAATCCCACTTGGCTCACCAAATTTTGTTCTTCTAGGTTGAAGCGTTCGTCTACAGTAGCAGTTTTTATATATAGGTTTCCCTCTGTTCTCTCCAATATAGATAGATGAATGTGGAACTCTAAATCGAACATGGTTTGTAGTAGCTCTTTGAAACTTTACAAAATAAAGGAGTTCTCAGATTTGCCTCTATGGTTTGTTTCCTCTTCAAGTAGCCCTGGGCACAGACTGTGGAATAGCACTTTCATTGAAGGGGTTGCAAAGCTTCTAAGAAATAACGAGTTTCCGAAATACTAGCAAATATTTTTTCACCCAATCTTGATGATACTTGGTGGTAATGATCAGTACACAAATCCCACTTGGCTTACCAAATTTTGTTCTTCTAGGTTGACGCGTTCGTCTACAGTAGCAGTTTTTATATTTAAGTTTCCCTCTGTTCTCTCCTATATAGATAGATGAATTTGGAACTCTAAATCCAACATGGTTTGTAGTAGCTCTTTGAAACTTGACAAAATAAAGGAGTTCTCAGATTTGTGTCTATGGTTTCTTTCCTTTTCAAGTAGCCCTAGGCACAGACTGTTGAAAAGTACTTTCATTGAGAGGGGTTGCCAAGCTTCTAAGAAATAACGAGTTTCCGAAATACCAGCAAATATTTTTTCACCCAATCTTGATGATACTTGGTGGTAATGATCAGTACACAAATCCCACTTGGCTCACCAAATTTTGTTCTTTTAGGTTGATGAGTTCGTCTAGAGTAGCAGTTTTTTATTTAGGTTTCCCTCTGTTCTCTCCTATATAGATAGATGAATTTGGAACTCTAAATCCAACATGGTTTGTAGTAGCTCTTTGAAACTTGACAAAATAAAGGAGTTCTCAGTTTTGTCTCTATGGTTTGTTTCCTCTTCAAGTAGCCCTAGGCACAGACTGTGGAAAAGCACTTTCATTGAGAGGGGTTGCCAAGCTTCTAAGAAATTACGAGTTTCCGAAATACCAGCAAATATTTTTTCACCCAAACTTGATGATACTTGGTGCTAAGGATCAGTACACAAATCCCACTTGGCTCACCAATTTTGTTCTTCTAGGTTGAAGCGTTCGTCTACAGTAGCAGTTTTTATATTTAGGTTTCCCTCTGTTCTGTCCTATATACATAGATGAATTTGGAACTCTAAATCCAACATGGTTTGTAGTAGCTCTTTGAAACTTGACAAAATAAAGGAGTTCTCAGTTTTGTCTCTATGGTTTGTTTCCTCTTCAAGTAGCCCTAGGCACAGACTGTGGAAAGCACTTTCATTGAGATGGGTTGCCAAGCTTCTAAAAAATAACTAGTTTCCGAAATACCAGCAAATATTTTTTCACCCAATCTTGATGATACTTGGTGGTAATGATCAGTACACAAATCCCACTTGGCTCACCAAATTTTGTTCTTCTAGGTTGAAGCGTTCGTCTACAGTAGCAGTTTTTATATTTAGGTTTCTCTCTGTTCTCTCCTATATAGATAGATGAATTTGGAACTCTAAATCCAACATGGTTTGTAGTAGCTCTTTGAAACTTGACAAAATAAAGAAGTTCTCAGTTTTGTCTCTATGGTTTGTTTCCTCTTCAAGTAGCCCTAGGCACAGACTGTGGAAAAGCACTTTCATTGAGAGGGGTTGCCAAGCTTCTAAGAAATTACGAGTTTCCGAAATACAAGCAAATATTTTTTCACCCAATCTTGATGATACTTGGTGCTAATGATCAGTACACAAATCCCACTTGGCTCACCAAATTTTGTTCTTCTGGTTTGAAGCGTTCGTCTACAGTAGCAGTTTTTATATTTAGGTTTCCCTCTGTTCTCTCCAATATAGATAGATGAATTTGGAACTCTAAATCGAACATGGTTTGTAGTAGCTCTTTGAAACTTTACAAAATAAAGGAGTTCTCAGATTTGCCTCTATGGTTTGTTTCCTCTTCAAGTAGCCCTGGGCACAGACTGTGGAATAGCACTTTCATTGAAGGGGTTGCCAAGCTTCTAAGAAATAACGAGTTTCCGAAATACTAGCAAATATTTTTTCACCCAATCTTGATGATACTTGGTGGTAAAGATCAGCACACAAGTCCCACTTGGCTTACCAAATTTTGTTCTTCTAGGTTGACGCGTTCGTCTACAGTAGCAGTTTTTATATTTAAGTTTCCCTCTGTTCTCTCCTATATAGATAGATGAATTTGGAACTCTAAATCCAACATGGTTTGTAGTAGCTCTTTGAAACTTGACATAATAAAGGAGTTCTCAGATTTGTCTCTATGGTTTGTTTTCTCTTCAAGTAGCCCTAGGCACAGACTGTGGAAAAGCACTTTCATTGAGAGGGGTTGCCAAGCTTCTAAGAAATAACGAGTTTCCGAAATACCAGCAAATATTTTTTCACCCAATCTTGATGATACCTGGTGGTAAAGATCAGTACACAATTCGCACTTGGCTCACCAAATTTAGTTCTTCTAGGTTGAAGCGTTCGTGTACAGTAGCAGTTTTTATATTTAGGTTTCCCTCTGTTCTCTCCTATACAGATAGATGAATTTGGAACTCTAAATCCAACATGGTTTGTAGTAGCTCTTTGAAACTTGACAAATAAAGGAGTTCTCAGATTTGTCTCTATGGTTTGTTTCCTCTTCAAGTAGCCCTAGGCACAGACTGTGGAAATGCACTTTCATTGATAGGGGTTGCCAAGCTTCTAAGAAATAACCAGTTTCCGAAATACCAGCAAATATTTTTTCACCCAATCTTGATGATACTTGGTGGTAATGATCAGTACACAAATCCCACTTGGCTCACCAAATTTTGTTCTTTTAGGTTGATGAGTTCGTCTAGAGTAGCAGTTTTTATATTTAGGTTTCCCTCTGTTCTCTCCTATATAGATAGATGAATTTGGAACTCTAAATCCAACATGGTTTGTAGTAGCTCTTTGAAACTTGACAAAATAAAGGAGTTCTCAGTTTTGTCTCTATGGTTTGTTTCCTCTTCAAGTAGCCCTAGGCACAGACTGTGGAAAAGCACTTTCATTGAGAGGGGTTGCCAAGCTTCTAGAAATTACGAGTTTCCGAAATACCAGCAAATATTTTTTCACCCAATCTTGACGATACTTGGTGCTAAGTATCAGGACACAAATCCCACTTGGCTCACCAAATTTTGTTCTTCTAGGCTGAAGCGTTCGTCTACAGTAGCAGTTTTTATATTTAGGTTTCCCTCTGTTCTGTCCTATATACATAGATGAATTTGGAACTCTAAATCCAACATGGTTTGTAGTAGCTCTTTGAAACTTGACAAAATAAAGGAGTTCTCAGTTTTGTCTCTATGGTTTGTTTCCTCTTCAAGTAGCCCTAGGCACAGACTGTGGAAAGCACTTTCATTGAGATGGGTTGCCAAGCTTCTAAAAAATAACTAGTTTCCGAAATACCAGCAAATATTTTTTCACCCAATCTTGATGATACTTGGTGGTAATGATCAGTACACAAATCCCACTTGGCTCACCAAATTTTGTTCTTCTAGGTTGAAGCGTTCATCTACAGTAGCAGTTTTTATATTTAGGTTTCTCTCTGTTCTCTCCTATATAGATAGATGAATTTGGAACTCTAAATCCAACATGGTTTGTAGTAGCTCTTTGAAACTTGACAAAATAAAGGAGTTCTCAGTTTTGTCTCTATGGTTTGTTTCCTCTTCAAGTAGCCCTAGGCACAGACTGTGGAAAAGGACTTTCATTGAGAGGGGTTGCCAAGCTTCTAAGAAATAACGAGTTTCCGAAATACCAGCAAATATTTTTTCACCCAATCTTGATGATACTTGGTGCTAATGATCAGTACACAAATCCCACTTGGCTCACCAAATTTAGTTCTTCTAGGTTGAAGCGTTCGTGTACAGTAGCAGTTTTTATATTTAGGTTTCCCTCTATTCTCTCCTATATAGATAGATGAATTTGGAACTCTAAATCCAACATGGTTTGTAGTAGCTCTTTGAAACTTGACAAAATAAAGGAGTTCTCAGATTTGTCTCTATGGTTTGTTTCCTCTTCACTAGCCCTAGGCACAGACTGTGGAAATGCACTTTCATTGATAGGGGTTGCCAAGCTTCTAAGAAATAACCAGTTTCCGAAATACCAGCAAATATTTTTTCACCCAATCTTGATGATACTTGGTGGTAATGATCAATACACAAATCCCACTTGGCTCACCAAATTTTGTTCTTTTAGGTTGATGAGTTCGTCTAGAGTAGCAGTTTTTTATTTAGGTTTCCCTCTGTTCTCTCCTATATAGATAGATGAATTTGGAACTCTAAATCCAACATGGTTTGTAGTAGCTCTTTGAAACTTGACAAAATAAAGGAGTTCTCAGTTTTGTCTCTATGGTTTGTTTCCTCTTCAAGTAGCCCTAGGCACAGACTGTGGAAAAGCACTTTCATTGAGAGGGGTTGCCAAGCTTCTAAGAAATTACGAGTTTCCGAAATACCAGCAAATATTTTTTCACCCAAACTTGATGATACTTGGTGCTAAGGATCAGTACACAAATCCCACTTGGCTCACCAAATTTTGTTCTTCTAGGTTGAAGCGTTCGTCTACAGTAGCAGTTTTTATATTTAGGTTTCCCTCTGTTCTGTCCTATATACATAGATGAATTTGGAACTCTAAATCCAACATGGTTTGTAGTAGCTCTTTGAAACTTGACAAAATAAAGGAGTTCTCAGTTTTGTCTCTATGGTTTGTTTCCTCTTCAAGTAGCCCTAGGCACAGACTGTGGAAAGCACTTTCATTGAGATGGGTTGCCAAGCTTCTAAAAAATAACTAGTTTCCGAAATACCAGCAAATATTTTTTCACCCAATCTTGATGATACTTGGTGGTAATGATCAGTACACAAATCCACTTGGCTCACCAAATTTTGTTCTTCTAGGTTGAAGCGTTCATCTACAGTAGCAGTTTTTATATTTAGGTTTCTCTCTGTTCTCTCCTATATAGATAGATGAATTTGGAACTCTAAATCCAACATGGTTTGTAGTAGCTCTTTGAAACTTGACAAAATAAAGGAGTTCTCAGTTTTGTCTCTATGGTTTGTTTCCTCTTCAAGTAGCCCTAGGCACAGACTGTGGAAAAGGACTTTCATTGAGAGGGGTTGCCAAGCTTCTAAGAAATAACGAGTTTCCGAAATACCAGCAAATATTTTTTCACCCAATCTTGATGATACTTGGTGCTAATGATCAGTACACAAATCCCACTTGGCTCACCAAATTTAGTTCTTCTAGGTTGAAGCGTTCGTGTACAGTAGCAGTTTTTATATTTAGGTTTCCCTCTATTCTCTCCTATATAGATAGATGAATTTGGAACTCTAAATCCAACATGGTTTGTAGTAGCTCTTTTGAAACTTGACAAAATAAAGGAGTTCTCAGATTTGTCTCTATGGTTTGTTTCCTCTTCACCTAGCCCTAGGCACAGACTGTGGAAATGCACTTTCATTGATAGGGGTTGCCAAGCTTCTAAGAAATAACCAGTTTCCGAAATACCAGCAAATATTTTTTCACCCAATCTTGATGATACTTGGTGGTAATGATCAATACACAAATCCCACTTGGCTCACCAAATTTTGTTCTTTTAGGTTGATGAGTTCGTCTAGAGTAGCAGTTTTTTATTTAGGTTTCCCTCTGTTCTCTCCTATATAGATAGATGAATTTGGAACTCTAAATCCAACATGGTTTGTAGTAGCTCTTTGAAACTTGACAAAATAAAGGAGTTCTCAGTTTTGTCTCTATGGTTTGTTTCCTCTTCAAGTAGCCCTAGGCACAGACTGTGGAAAAGCACTTTCATTGAGAGGGGTTGCCAAGCTTCTAAGAAATTACGAGTTTCGAAATACCAGCAAATATTTTTTCACCCAAACTTGATGATACTTGGTGCTAAGGATCAGTACACAAATCCCACTTGGCTCACCAAATTTTGTTCTTCTAGGTTGAAGCGTTCGTCTACAGTAGCAGTTTTTATATTTAGGTTTCCCTCTGTTCTGTCCTATATACATAGATGAATTTGGAACTCTAAATCCAACATGGTTTGTAGTAGCTCTTTGAAACTTGACAAAATAAAGGAGTTCTCAGTTTTGTCTCTATGGTTTGTTTCCTCTTCAAGTAGCCCTAGGCACAGACTGTGGAAAGCACTTTCATTGAGATGGGTTGCCAAGCTTCTAAAAATAACTAGTTTCCGAAATACCAGCAAATATTTTTTCACCCAATCTTGATGATACTTGGTGGTAATGATCAGTACACAAATCCCACTTGGCTCACCAAATTTTGTTCTTCTAGGTTGAAGCGTTCGTCTACAGTAGCAGTTTTTATATTAGGTTTCTCTCTGTTCTCTCCTATATAGATAGATGAATTTGGAACTCTAAATCCAACATGGTTTGTAGTAGCTCTTTGAAACTTGACAAAATAAAGAAGTTCTCAGTTTTGTCTCTATGGTTTGTTTCCTCTTCAAGTAGCCCTAGGCACAGACTGTGGAAAAGCACTTTCATTGAGAGGGGTTGCCAAGCTTCTAAGAAATTACGAGTTTCCGAAATACAAGCAAATATTTTTTCACCCAATCTTGATGATACTTGGTGCTAATGATCAGTACACAAATCCCACTTGGCTCACCAAATTTTGTTCTTCTGGTTTGAAGCGTTCGTCTACAGTAGCAGTTTTTATATTTAGGTTTCCCTCTGTTCTCTCCAATATAGATAGATGAATTTGGAACTCTAAATCGAACATGGTTTGTAGTAGCTCTTTGAAACTTTACAAAATAAAGGAGTTCTCAGATTTGCCTCTATGGTTTGTTTCCTCTTCAAGTAGCCCTGGGCACAGACTGTGGAATAGCACTTTCATTGAAGGGGTTGCCAAGCTTCTAAGAAATAACGAGTTTCCGAAATACTAGCAAATATTTTTTCACCCAATCTTGATGATACTTGGTGGTAAAGATCAGCACACAAGTCCCACTTGGCTTACCAAATTTTGTTCTTCTAGGTTGACGCGTTCGTCTACAGTAGCAGTTTTTATATTTAAGTTTCCCTCTGTTCTCTCCTATATAGATAGATGAATTTGGAACTCTAAATCCAACATGGTTTGTAGTAGCTCTTTGAAACTTGACATAATAAAGGAGTTCTCAGATTTGTCTCTATGGTTTGTTTTCTCTTCAAGTAGCCCTAGGCACAGACTGTGGAAAAGCACTTTCATTGAGAGGGGTTGCCAAGCTTCTAAGAAATAACGAGTTTCCGAAATACCAGCAAATATTTTTTCACCCAATCTTGATGATACTTGTTGCTAATGATCAGTACACATATCCCACTTGGCTCACCAAATTTAGTTCTTCTAGGTTGAAGCGTTCGTGTACAGTAGCAGTTTTTATATTTAGGTTTCAATCTGTTCTCTCCTATACAGATAGATGAATTTGGAACTCTAAATCCAACATGGTTTGTAGTAGCTCTTTGAAACTTGACAAAATAAAGGAGTTCTCAGTTTTGTCTCTAAGGATTGTTTCCACTTCAAGTAGCCCTAGGCACAGACTGTGGAAGCACTTTCATTGAGATGGGTTGCCAAGCTTCTAAGGAATAACGCGTTTCCGAAATACCAGCAAATATTTTTTCACAAAATCTTGTTGATACTTGGTGATAATGATCAGTACACAAATCCCACGTGGCTCACCAAAATTTAGTTCTTCTAGATTGAAGCGTTCGTGTACAGTAGCAGTTTTTATATTTAGGTTTCCCTCTGTTCTCTCCTATTTAGATAGATGAATTTGGAACTCTAAATCCAACATGGTTTGTAGTAGCTCTTTGAAACTTGACAAAATAAAGGAGTTCTCAGTTTTGTCTCTATGCTTTGTTTCCTCTTCAAGTAGCCCTAGGCACAGACTGTGGAAAAGCACTTTCATTGAGAGGGGTTGCAAGGCTTCTAAGCAATAACGAGTTTCCAAAATACCAGCAAATATTTTTTCACACAATCTTGATGATACTTGGTGGTAATGATCAGTATACAATTCGCACTTGGCTCACCAAATTTAGTTCTTCTAGGTTGAAGCGTTCGTGTACAGTAGCAGTTTTTATATTTAGGTTTCCCTCTGTTCTCTCCTATATAGATAGATGAATTTGGAACTCTAAATCCAACATGGTTTGTAGTAGCTCTTTGAAACTTGACAAAATAAAGGAGTTCTCAGATTTGTGTCTATGGTTTCTTTCCTTTTCAAGTAGCCCTAGGCACAGACTGTTGAAAAGTACTTTCATTGAGAGGGGTTGGCAAGCTTCTAAGAAATAACGAGTTTCCGAAATACCAGCAAATATTTTTTCACCCAATCTTGATGATACCTGGTGGTAAAGATCAGTACACAATTCGCACTTGGCTCACCAAATTTAGTTCTTCTAGGTTGAAGCGTTCGTGTACAGTAGCAGTTTTTATATTTAGGTTTCCCTCTGTTCTCTCCTATACAGATAGATGAATTTGGAACTCTAAATCCAACATGGTTTGTAGTAGCTCTTTGAAACTTGACAAATAAAGGAGTTCTCAGATTTGTCTCTATGGTTTGTTTCCTCTTCAAGTAGCCCTAGGCACAGACTGTGGAAATGCACTTTCATTGATAGGGGTTGCCAAGCTTCTAAGAAATAACCAGTTTCCGAAATACCAGCAAATATTTTTTCACCCAATCTTGATGATACTTGGTGGTAATGATCAGTACACAAATCCCACTTGGCTCACCAAATTTTGTTCTTTTAGGTTGATGAGTTCGTCTAGAGTAGCAGTTTTTATATTTAGGTTTCCCTCTGTTCTCTCCTATATAGATAGATGAATTTGGAACTCTAAATCCAACATGGTTTGTAGTAGCTCTTTGAAACTTGACAAAATAAAGGAGTTCTCAGTTTTGTCTCTATGGTTTGTTTCCTCTTCAAGTAGCCCTAGGCACAGACTGTGGAAAAGCACTTTCATTGAGAGGGGTTGCCAAGCTTCTAGAAATTACGAGTTTCCGAAATACCAGCAAATATTTTTTCACCCAATCTTGACGATACTTGGTGCTAAGTATCAGGACACAAATCCCACTTGGCTCACCAAATTTTGTTCTTCTAGGCTGAAGCGTTCGTCTACAGTAGCAGTTTTTATATTTAGGTTTCCCTCTGTTCTGTCCTATATACATAGATGAATTTGGAACTCTAAATCCAACATGGTTTGTAGTAGCTCTTTGAAACTTGACAAAATAAAGGAGTTCTCAGTTTTGTCTCTATGGTTTGTTTCCTCTTCAAGTAGCCCTAGGCACAGACTGTGGAAAGCACTTTCATTGAGATGGGTTGCCAAGCTTCTAAAAAATAACTAGTTTCCGAAATACCAGCAAATATTTTTTCACCCAATCTTGATGATACTTGGTGGTAATGATCAGTACACAAATCCCACTTGGCTCACCAAATTTTGTTCTTCTAGGTTGAAGCGTTCATCTACAGTAGCAGTTTTTATATTTAGGTTTCTCTCTGTTCTCTCCTATATAGATAGATGAATTTGGAACTCTAAATCCAACATGGTTTGTAGTAGCTCTTTGAAACTTGACAAAATAAAGGAGTTCTCAGTTTTGTCTCTATGGTTTGTTTCCTCTTCAAGTAGCCCTAGGCACAGACTGTGGAAAAGGACTTTCATTGAGAGGGGTTGCCAAGCTTCTAAGAAATAACGAGTTTCCGAAATACCAGCAAATATTTTTTCACCCAATCTTGATGATACTTGGTGCTAATGATCAGTACACAAATCCCACTTGGCTCACCAAATTTAGTTCTTCTAGGTTGAAGCGTTCGTGTACAGTAGCAGTTTTTATATTTAGGTTTCCCTCTATTCTCTCCTATATAGATAGATGAATTTGGAACTCTAAATCCAACATGGTTTGTAGTAGCTCTTTGAAACTTGACAAAATAAAGGAGTTCTCAGATTTGTCTCTATGGTTTGTTTCCTCTTCACCTAGCCCTAGGCACAGACTGTGGAAATGCACTTTCATTGATAGGGGTTGCCAAGCTTCTAAGAAATAACCAGTTTCCGAAATACCAGCAAATATTTTTTCACCCAATCTTGATGATACTTGGTGGTAATGATCAATACACAAATCCCACTTGGCTCACCAAATTTTGTTCTTTTAGGTTGATGAGTTCGTCTAGAGTAGCAGTTTTTTATTTAGGTTTCCCTCTGTTCTCTCCTATATAGATAGATGAATTTGGAACTCTAAATCCAACATGGTTTGTAGTAGCTCTTTGAAACTTGACAAAATAAAGGAGTTCTCAGTTTTGTCTCTATGGTTTGTTTCCTCTTCAAGTAGCCCTAGGCACAGACTGTGGAAAAGCACTTTCATTGAGAGGGGTTGCCAAGCTTCTAAGAAATTACGAGTTTCCGAAATACCAGCAAATATTTTTTCACCCAAACTTGATGATACTTGGTGCTAAGGATCAGTACACAAATCCCACTTGGCTCACCAAATTTTGTTCTTCTAGGTTGAAGCGTTCGTCTACAGTAGCAGTTTTTATATTTAGGTTTCCCTCTGTTCTGTCCTATATACATAGATGAATTTGGAACTCTAAATCCAACATGGTTTGTAGTAGCTCTTTGAAACTTGACAAAATAAAGGAGTTCTCAGTTTTGTCTCTATGGTTTGTTTCCTCTTCAAGAAGCCCTAGGCACAGACTGTGGAAAGCACTTTCATTGAGATGGGTTGCCAAGCTTCTAAAAAATAACTAGTTTCCGAAATACCAGCAAATATTTTTTCACCCAATCTTGATGATACTTGGTGGTAATGATCAGTACACAAATCCCACTTGGCTCACCAAATTTTGTTCTTCTAGGTTGAAGCGTTCGTCTACAGTAGCAGTTTTTATATTTAGGTTTCTCTCTGTTCTCTCCTATATAGATAGATGAATTTGGAACTCTAAATCCAACATGGTTTGTAGTAGCTCTTTGAAACTTGACAAAATAAAGAAGTTCTCAGTTTTGTCTCTATGGTTTGTTTCCTCTTCAAGTAGCCCTAGGCACAGACTGTGGAAAAGCACTTTCATTGAGAGGGGTTGCCAAGCTTCTAAGAAATTACGAGTTTCCGAAATACAAGCAAATATTTTTTCACCCAATCTTGATGATACTTGGTGCTAATGATCAGTACACAAATCCCACTTGGCTCACCAAATTTTGTTCTTCTAGTTTGAAGCGTTCGTCTACAGTAGCAGTTTTTATATTTAGGTTTCCCTCTGTTCTCTCCAATATAGATAGATGAATTTGGAACTCTAAATCGAACATGGTTTGTAGTAGCTCTTTGAAACTTTACAAAATAAAGGAGTTCTCAGATTTGCCTCTATGGTTTGTTTCCTCTTCAAGTAGCCCTGGGCACAGACTGTGGAATAGCACTTTCATTGAAGGGGTTGCCAAGCTTCTAAGAAATAACGAGTTTCCGAAATACTAGCAAATATTTTTTCACCCAATCTTGATGATACTTGGTGGTAAAGATCAGCACACAAGTCCCACTTGGCTTACCAAATTTTGTTCTTCTAGGTTGACGCGTTCGTCTACAGTAGCAGTTTTTATATTTAAGTTTCCCTCTGTTCTCTCCTATATAGATAGATGAATTTGGAACTCTAAATCCAACATGGTTTGTAGTAGCTCTTTGAAACTTGACATAATAAAGGAGTTCTCAGATTTGTCTCTATGGTTTGTTTTCTCTTCAAGTAGCCCTAGGCACAGACTGTGGAAAAGCACTTTCATTGAGAGGGGTTGCCAAGCTTCTAAGAAATAACGAGTTTCCGAAATACCAGCAAATATTTTTTCACCCAATCTTGATGATACTTGTTGCTAATGATCAGTACACATATCCCACTTGGCTCACCAAATTTAGTTCTTCTAGGTTGAAGCGTTCGTGTACAGTAGCAGTTTTTATATTTAGGTTTCAATCTGTTCTCTCCTATACAGATAGATGAATTTGGAACTCTAAATCCAACATGGTTTGTAGTAGCTCTTTGAAACTTGACAAAATAAAGGAGTTCTCAGTTTTGTCTCTAAGGATTGTTTCCACTTCAAGTAGCCCTAGGCACAGACTGTGGAAGCACTTTCATTGAGATGGGTTGCCAAGCTTCTAAGGAATAACGCGTTTCCGAAATACCAGCAAATATTTTTTCACAAAATCTTGTTGATACTTGGTGATAATGATCAGTACACAAATCCCACTTGGCTCACCAAAATTTAGTTCTTCTAGATTGAAGCGTTCGTGTACAGTAGCAGTTTTTATATTTAGGTTTCCCTCTGTTCTCTCCTATTTAGATAGATGAATTTGGAACTCTAAATCCAACATGGTTTGTAGTAGCTCTTTGAAACTTGACAAAATAAAGGAGTTCTCAGTTTTTTCTCTATGCTTTGTTTCCTCTTCAAGTAGCCCTAGGCACAGACTGTGGAAAAGCACTTTCATTGAGAGGGGTTGCAAGGCTTCTAAGCAATAACGAGTTTCCAAAATACCAGCAAATATTTTTTCACACAATCTTGATGATACTTGGTGGTAATGATCAGTATACAATTCGCACTTGGCTCACCAAATTTAGTTCTTCTAGGTTGAAGCGTTCGTGTACAGTAGCAGTTTTTATATTTAGGTTTCCCTCTGTTCTCTCCTATATAGATAGATGAATTTGGAACTCTAAATCCAACATGGTTTGTAGTAGCTCTTTGAAACTTGACAAAATAAAGGAGTTCTCAGATTTGTGTCTATGGTTTCTTTCCTTTTCAAGTAGCCCTAGGCACAGACTGTTGAAAAGTACTTTCATTGAGAGGGGTTGGCAAGCTTCTAAGAAATAACGAGTTTCCGAAATACCAGCAAATATTTTTTCACCCAATCTTGATGATACTTGGTGGTAAAGATCAGTACACACTTCGCACTTGGCTCACCAAATTTAGTTCTTCTAGGTTGAAGCGTTCGTGTACAGTAGCAGTTTTTATATTTAGGTTTCCCTCTGTTCTCTCCTATACAGATAGATGAATTTGGAACTCTAAATCCAACATGGTTTGTAGTAGCTCTTTGAAACTTGACAAAATAAAGGAGTTCTCAGATTTGTCTCTATGGTTTGTTTCCTCTTCAAGTAGCCCTAGGCACAGACTGTGGAAATGCACTTTCATTGATAGGGGTTGCCAAGCTTCTAAGAAATAACCAGTTTCCGAAATACCAGCAAATATTTTTTCACCCAATCTTGATGATACTTGGTGGTAATGATCAGTACACAAATCCCACTTGGCTCACCAAATTTTGTTCTTTTAGGTTGATGAGTTCGTCTAGAGTAGCAGTTTTTATATTTAGGTTTCCCTCTGTTCTCTCCTATATAGATAGATGAATTTGGAACTCTAAATCCAACATGGTTTGTAGTAGCTCTTTGAAACTTGACAAAATAAAGGAGTTCTCAGTTTTGTCTCTATGGTTTGTTTCCTCTTCAAGTAGCCCTAGGCACAGACTGTGGAAAAGCACTTTCATTGAGAGGGGTTGCCAAGCTTCTAGAAATTACGAGTTTCCGAAATACCAGCAAATATTTTTTCACCCAATCTTGACGATACTTGGTGCTAAGGATCAGGACACAAATCCCACTTGGCTCACCAAATTTTGTTCTTCTAGGTTGAAGCGTTCGTCTACAGTAGCAGTTTTTATATTTAGGTTTCCCTCTGTTCTGTCCTATATACATAGATGAATTTGGAACTCTAAATCCAACATGGTTTGTAGTAGCTCTTTGAAACTTGACAAAATAAAGGAGTTCTCAGTTTTGTCTCTATGGTTTGTTTCCTCTTCAAGTAGCCCTAGGCACAGACTGTGGAAAGCACTTTCATTGAGATGGGTTGCCAAGCTTCTAAAAAATAACAAGTTTCCGAAATACCAGCAAATATTTTTTCACACAATCTTGATGATACTTGGTGGTAATGATCAGTACACAAATCCCACTTGGCTCACCAAATTTTGTTCTTCTAGGTTGAAGCGTTCGTCTACAGTAGCAGTTTTTATATTTAGGTTTCTCTCTGTTCTCTCCTATATAGATAGATGAATTTGGAACTCTAAATCCAACATGGTTTGTAGTAGCTCTTTGAAACTTGACAAAATAAAGGAGTTCTCAGTTTTGTCTCTATGGTTTGTTTCCTCTTCAAGTAGCCCTAGGCACAGACTGTGGAAAAGCACTTTCATTGAGAGGGGTTGCCAAGCTTCTAAGAAATTACGAGTTTCCGAAATACCAGCAAATATTTTTTCACCCAATCTTGATGATACTTGGTGCTAATGATCAGTACACAAATCCCACTTGGCTCACCAAATTTTGTTCTTCTAGTTTGAAGCGTTCGTCTACAGTAGCAGTTTTTATATTTAGGTTTCCCTCTGTTCTCTCCAATATAGATAGATGAATTTGGAACTCTAAATCGAACATGGTTTGTAGTAGCTCTTTGAAACTTTACAAAATAAAGGAGTTCTCAGATTTGCCTCTATGGTTTGTTTCCTCTTCAAGTAGCCCTGGGCACAGACTGTGGAATAGCACTTTAATTGAAGGGGTTGCAAAGCTTCTAAGAAATAACGAGTTTCCGATATACCAGCAAATATTTTTTCACCCAATCTTGATGATACTTGTTGCTAATGATCAGTACACATATCCCACTTGGCTCACCAAATTTAGTTCTTCTAGGTTGAAGCGTTCGTGTACAGTAGCAATTTTTATATTTAGGTTTCCCTCTGTTCTCTCCTATACAGATAGATGAATTTGGAACTCTAAATTCAACATGGTTTGTAGTAGCTCTTTGAAACTTGACAAAATAAAGGAGTTCTCAGTTTTGTCTCTATGGATTGTTTCCACTTCAAGTAGCCCTAGGCACAGACTGTGGAAGCACTTTCATTGAGATGGGTTGCCAAGCTTCTAAGGAATAACGCGTTTCCGAAATACCAGCAAATATTTTTTCACAAAATCTTGTTGATACTTGGTGATAATGATCAGTACACAAATCCCACTTGGCTCACCAAAATTTAGTTCTTCTAGATTGAAGCGTTCGTGTACAGTAGCAGTTTTTATATTTAGGTTTCCCTCTGTTCTCTCCTATTTAGATAGATGAATTTGGAACTCTAAATCCAACATGGTTTGTAGTAGCTCTTTGAAACTTGACAAAATAAAGGAGTTCTCAGTTTTGTCTCTATGGTTTGTTTCCATTTCAAGTAGCCCTAGGCACAGACTGTGGAAATGCACTTTCATTGATAGGGGTTGCCAAGCTTCTATGAAATAACCAGTTTCCGAAATACCAGCAAATATTTTTTCACCCAATCTTGATGATACTTGGTGGTAATGATCAGTACACAAATCCCACTTGGCTCACCAAATTTTGTTCTTTTAGGTTGATGAGTTCGTCTACAGTAGCAGTTTTTATATTTAGGTTTCCCTCTGTTCTCTCCTATATAGATAGATGAATTTGGAACTCTAAATCCAACATGGTTTGTAGTAGCTCTTTGAAACTTGACAAAATAAAGGAGTTCTCAGTTTTGTCTCTATGGTTTGTTTCCTCTTCAAGTAGCCCTAGGCACAGACTGTGGAAAAGCACTTTCATTGAGAGGGGTTGCCAAGCTTCTAAGAAATTACGAGTTTCCGAAATACCAGCAAATATTTTTTTACCCAATCTTGATGATACCTGGTGCTAATGATCAGTACACAAATCCCACTTGGCTCAGCAAATTTTGTTCTTCTAGGTTGAAGCGTTCCTCTACAGTAGCAGTTTTTATATTTAGGTTTCCCTCTGTTCTCTCCTATATAGATAGATGAATTTGGAACTCTAAATCCAACATGGTTTGTAGTAGCTCTTTGAAACTTGACAAAATAAAGGAGTTCTCAGTTTTTTCGCTATGGATTGTTTCCTCTTCAAGTAGCCCTAATCAAAGACTGTGGAAAGCACTTTCATTGAGATGGATTGACAAGCTTCTAAGACATAACGAGTTTCCGAAATACCAGCAAATATTTTTTCACACAATCTTGTTGATACTTGGTGGTAATGATCAGTACACAAATCCCACTTGGCTCACCAAATTTAGTTCTTCTAGGTTGAAGCATTCGTGTACACTAGCAGTTTTTATATTTAGGTTTCCCTCTGTTCTTTTCTATATAGATAGATGAATTTGGAACTCTAAATCCAACATGGTTTGTAGTAGCTCTTTGAAACTTGACAAAATAAAGGAGTTCTCAGTTTTGTCTCTATGGTTTGTTTCCTCTTCAAGTAGCCCTAGGCACAGACTGTGGAAAAGCACTTTCATTGAGAGGGGTTGCCAAGCTTCTAAGAAATTACGAGTTTCCGAAATACCAGCAAATATTTTTTCATCCAATCTTGATGATACTTGGTGCTAATGATCAGTACACAAATCCCACTTGGCTCACCAAATTTTGTTCTTCTAGGTTGAAGCGTTCGTCTACAGTAGCAGTTTTTGTATTTAGGTTTCCCTCTGTTGTCTCCTATATAGATAGATGAATTTGGAACTCTAAATCCAACATGGTTTGTAGTAGCTCTTTGAAACTTGACAAAACAAAGGAGTTCTCAGTTTTGTCTCTATGGTTTGTTTCCTCTTCAAGTAGCCCTAGGCACAGACAGTGGAAAAGCACTTTCATTGAGAGGGGTTCCCAAGCTTCTAAGAAATAACGAGTTTCCGAAATACCAGCAAATATTTATTCACCCAATCTTGATGATACTTGGTGCTAATGGTCAGTACACAAATCCCACTTGGCTCACCAAATTTTGTTCTTCTAGGTTGAAGTGTTCGTCTACAGTAGCAGTTTTTATATTTAGGTTTCCCTCTGCTCTCTCCTATATAGATAGATGAATTTGGAACTCTAAATCCAACATGGTTTGTAGTAGCTCTTTGAAACTTGACAAAATAAAGGAGTTCTCAGATTTGTCTCTATGGTTTGTTTCCTCTTCAAGTAGCCCTAGGCACAGACTGTGGAAAAGCACTTTCATTGAGAGGGGTTGCCAAGCTTCTAAGAAATAACGAATTTCCGAAATACCAGCAAATATTTTTTCACCCAATATTGATGATACTTGTTGCTAATGATCAGTACACAAATCCCACTTGGCTCACCAAATTTTGTTCCTCTAGGTTGAAGTGTTCGTCTACAATAGCAGTTTATATATTTAGGTTTCTCTCTGTTCTCTTCTATATAGATAGATGAATTTGGAACTCTAAATCCAACATTGTTTGAAGTAGCTCTTTGAAACTTGACAAAATAAAGGAGGTCTCAGACTTGTCTCTATGGTTTGTTTCCTCTTCAAGTAGCCCTAGGCACAGACTGTGGAAAAGCACTTTCATTGAGAGGGGTTCCCAAGCTTCTAAGAAATAACGAGTTTCCGAAATACCAGCAAATATTTTTTCACCCAATCTTGATGATACTTGGTGGTCATGATCAGTACACAAATCCCACTTGGCTCACCAAATTTTGTTCTTCTAGGTTGAAGCGTTCGTCTACAGTAGCAGTTTGTATATTTAGGTTTCACTCTGTTCTCTCATATATAGATAGATGAATTTGGAACTCTAAATCCAACATGGTTTGTAGTAGCCCATTGAAACTTGACAAAATAAAGGAGTTCTCAGTTTTGTCTCTATGGATTGTTTCCTCTTCAAGTAGCCCTAGGCACAGACTGTGGAAAGCACTTTCATTGAGATGGGTTGCCAAGCTTCTAAGAAATAACGAGTTTCCGAAATACCAGCAAATATTTTTTCACACCATCTTGTTGATACTTGGTGGTCATGATCAGTACACAAAACCCACTTGCCTCACCAAATTTAGTTCTTCTAGGTTGAAGCGTTCATGTACAGTAGCAGTTTTTATATTTAGGTTTCCCTCTGTTCTCTCCTATATAGATAGAAGAATTTGGAACTCTAAATCCATCATGGTTTGTAGTAGCTCGTTGAAACTTGACAAAATAAAGGAGTTCTCAGTTTTGTCTCTATGGATTGTTTCCTCTTCAAGTAGCCCTAGGCACAGACTGTGGAAAGCACTTTCGTTGAGATGGGTTGCCAAGCTTCTAAGAAATAACGAGTTTCCGAAATACCAGCAAATATTTTTTCACACAATCTTGATGATACTTGGTGGTCATGATCAGTACACAAAACCCACTTGGCTCACCAAATTTAGTTCTTCTAGGTTGAAGCGTTCGTCTACAGTAGCAGTTTTTATATTTAGGTTTCCCTCTGTTCTCTCCTATATAGATAGATGAATTTGGAACTCTAAATCCATCATGGTTTGTAGTAGCTCGTTGAAACTTGACAAAATAAAGGAGTTCTCAGTTTTGTCTCTATGGATTGTTTCCTCTTCAAGTAGCCCTAGGCACAGACTGTGGAAAGCACTTTCGTTGAGATGGGTTGCCAAGCTTCTAAGAAATAACGAGTTTCCGAAATACCAGCGAATATTTTTTCACCCAATCTTGATGATACTTGGTGGTAATGATCAGTACAGAAATCACACTTGGCTTACCAAATTTTGTTCTTTTAGGTTGAAGCGTTCGTCTACAGTAGCAGTTTTTATATTTAAGTTTCCCTCTGTTCTCTCCTATATAGATAGATGAATTTGGAACTCTAAATCCAACATGGTTTGTAGTAGCTCTTTGAAACTTGACAAAATAAAGGAGTTCTCAGATTTGTCTCTATGGTTTGTTTCCTCTTCAAGTAGCCCTAGGCACAGACTGTGGAAAGCACTTTCATTGAGAGGGTTGCCAAGCTTCTACGAAATAACGAGTTTCCGAAATACCAGCGAATATTTTTTCACCCAATCTTGATGATACTTGTTGATAATGATCAGTACACAAATCCCACTTGGCTCACCAAATTTTGTTCTTCTAGGTTGAAGCGTTCGTCTACAGTAGCAGTTTTTATATTTAGGGTTCCCTCGGTTCTCTCCCATATAGATAGATGAATTTGGAACTCTAAATCCAACATGGTTTGTAGTAGCTCTTTGAAACTTGACAAAATAAAGGAGTTCTCAGTTTTGTCGCTATGGTTTGTTTCCTCTTCAAGTAGCCCCAGGCACAGACTGTGGAAAAGCACTTTCATTGAGAGGGGTTGCCAAGCTTCTAAGAAATAACGAGTTTCCGAAATTCCAGCAAATATTTTTTCACCCAATCTTGATGATACTTGGTGGTAATGATCAGTACACAAATCCCATTTGGCTCACCAAATTTTGTTCTTCTAGGTTGAAGCGTTCGTCTACAGTAGCAGTTTTTATATTTAGGTTTCCCTCTGTTCTCTCCTATATAGAAAGATGAATTTGGAACTCTAAATCCAACATGGTTTGTAGTAGCTCTTTGAAACTTGACAAAATAAAGGAGTTCTCAGTTTTGTCGCTATGGTTTGTTTCCTCTTCAAGTAGCCCTAGGCACAGACTGTGGAAAAGCACTTTCATTGAGAGGGGTTCCCAAGCTTCTAAGAAATAACAAGTTTCCGAAATACCAGCAAATATTTTTTCACCCAATCTTGATGATACTTGGTGGTCATGATCAGTACACAAATCCCACTTGGCTTACCAAATTTTGTTCTTCTAGGTTGAAGCGCTCGTCTACAGTAGCAGTTTTTATATTTAGGTTTCACTCTGTTCTCTCATATATAGATAGATGAATTTGGAACTCTAAATCCAACATGGTTTGTAGTAGCTCATTGAAACTTGACAAAATATAGGAGTTCTCAGTTTTGTCTCTATGGATTGTTTCCTCTTCAAGTAGCCCTAGGCACAGACTGTGGAAAGCACTTTCATTGAGATGGGTTGCCAAGCTTCTAAGAAATAAAGAGTTTCCGAAATACCAGCAAATATTTTTTCACACAATCTTGTTGATACTTGGTGGTAATGATCAGTACACAAATCCCACTTGGCTAACCAAATTTTGGTCTTCTAGGTTGAAGCGTTCGTCTACAGTAGCAGTTTTTATATTTAGATTTCTCTCTGTTCTCTCCTATATAGATAGATGAATTTGGAACTCTAAATCCAACATGGTTTGCAGTAGCTATTTTGAAAATTGACAAAATAAAGGAGTTCTCAGATTTGTCTCTATGGTTTGTTTCCTCATCAAGTAGCCCTAGGCACAGACTGTGGAAAAGCACTTTCATTGAGAGGGGTTCCCAAGCTTCTAAGAAATAACGAGTTTCCGAAATACCAGCAAATATTTTTTCACACAATCTTGATGATACTTGGTGGTCATGATCAGTACACAATTCCCACTTGGCTCACCAAATTTTGTTCTTCTAGGTTGAAGCGTTCGTCTACAGTAGCAGTTTTTATATTTAGGTTTCTCTCTGTTCTCTCCTATATAGAAAGATGAATTTTTAACTCTAAATCCAACATGGTTTGTAGTAGCTCTTTGAAACTTGACAAAATAAAGGAGTTCTCAGTTTTGTCGCTATGGTTTGTTTCCTCTTCATGTAGCCCCAGGCACAGACAGTGGAAAAGCACTTTCATTGAGAGGGGTTCCCAAGCTTCTAAGAAATAACGAGTTTCTGAAATAACAGCAAATATTTTTTCACCTAATCTTGATGATACTTGGTGGTCATGATCAGTACACAAATCCCACTTGGCTCACCAAATTTTGTTCTTCTAGGTTGAAGCGTTCGTCTACAGTAGCAGTTTTTATATTTAGGTTTCCCTCTGTTCTCTCCTATATAGAAAGATGAATTTGGAACTCTAAATCCAACATTGTTTGTAGTAGCTCTTTGAAACTTGACAAAATAAAGGGGGTCTCAGATTTGTCTCTATGGTTTGTTTCCTCTTCAAGTAGCCCTAGGCACAGACTGTGGAAAAGCACTTTTTTTGAGAGGGGTTGCCAAGCTTCTAAGAAATAACGAGTTTCCGAAATACCAGCAAATATTTTTTCACCCAATCTTGATGATACTTGTTGCTAATGATCAGTACACAAATCCCACTTGGCTCACCAAATTTTGTTCTTCTAGGTTGAAGCGTTCGTCTACAGTAGCAGTTTTTATATTTAGGTTTTCCTCTGTTCTCTCCTATATAGAAAGATGAATTTGGAACTCTAAATCCAACATGGTTTGTAGTAGCTCTTTGAAACTTGAAAAAATAAAGGAGTTCTCAGTTATGTCGCTATGGTTTGTTTCCTCTTCAAGTAGCCCCAGGCACAGACTGTGGAAAAGCACTTTCATTGAGAGGGGTTCCCAAGCTTCTAAGAAATAACGAGTTTCCGAAATACCAGCAAATATTTTTTCACCCAATCTTGATGATACTTGGAGGTAATGATCAGTACACAAAACCACTTGGCTCACCAAATTTTGTTCTTCTAGGTTGAAGCGTTCGTCTACAGTAGCAGTTTTTATATTTAGGTTTCACTCTGTTCTCTCATATATAGATAGATGAATTTGGAACTCTAAATCCAACATGGTTTGTAGTAGCTCTTTGAAACTTGACAAAATAAAGGAGTTCTCAGTTTTGTCTCTATGGTTTGTTTCCTCTTCAAGTAGCCCTAGGCACAGACTGTGTAAAAGCACTTTCATTGAGAGGGGTTGCCAAGCTTCTAAGAAATAACGAGTTTCCGAAATACCAGCAAATATTTTTTCACACAATCTTGTTGATACTTGGAGGTAATGATCAGTACACAAATCCCACTTGGCTCACCAAATTTTGTTCTTCTAGGTTGAAGCGTTCGTCTACAGTATCAGTTTTTATATTTAGGTTTCTCTCTGTTCTCTCCAATATAGATAGATGAATTTGGAACTCTAAATCCAACATGGTTTGTAGTAGCTCTTTGAAACTTGACAAAATAAAGGAGGTCTCAGATTTTCTCTATGGTTTGTTTCCTCTTCAAGTAGCCCTAGGCACAGACTGTAGAAAAGCACTTTCAATGAGAGGGGTTGCCAAGCTTCTAAGAAATAACGAGTTTCCGAAATACCAGCGAATATTTTTTCACCCAATCTTGATGATACTTGTTGCTAATGATCAGTACACAAATCCCACTTGGCTCACCAAATTTTGTTCTTCTAGGTTGAAGCGTTCGTCTACAGTAGCAGTTTTTGTATTTAGGTTTCCCTCTGTTCTCTCCTATATAGAAAGATGAATTTGGAACTCTAAATCCAACATGGTTTGTAGTAGCTCTTAGAAACTTGACAAAATAAAGGAGTTCTCAGTTTTGTCGCTATGGTTTGTTTCCTCTTCAAGTAGCCCCAGGCACAGACTGTGGAAAAGCACTTTCATTGAGAGGGGTTCCCAAGCTTCTAAGAAATAACGAGTTTCCGAAATACCAGCAAATATTTTTTCACCCAATCTTGATGATACTTGGTGGTAATGATCAGTACACAAATCCCACTTGGCTCACCAAATTTTGTTCTTCTATGTTGAAGCGTTCGTCTACAGTAGCAGTTTTTATATTTAGGTTTCACTCTGTTCTCTCATATATAGATAGATGAATTTGGAACTCTAAATCCAACATGGTTTGTAGTAGCTCTTCGAAACTTGACAAAGTAAAGGAGTTCTCAGTTTTGTCTCTATGGTTTGTTTCCTCTTCAAGTAGCCCTAGTCACAGACTGTGGAAAAGCACTTTCATTGAGATGGGTTGCAAATCTTCTAAGAAATAACGAGTTTCCGAAATACCAGCAAATATTTTTTCACACAATCTTGTTGATACTTGGAGGTAATGATCAGGACACAAATCCCACTTGGCTCACCAAATTTTGTTCTTCTAGGTTGAAGCGTTCGTCTACAGTAGCAGTTTTTATATTTAGGTTTCTCTCTGTTCTCTCCAATATAGATAGATGAATTTGGAACTCTAAATCCAACATGGTTTGTAGTAGCTCTTTGAAACTTGACAAAATAAAGGAGGTCTCAGATTTTCTCTATGGTTTGTTTCCTCTTCAAGTAGCCCTAGGCACAGACTGTGGAAAAGCACTTTCATTGAGAGGGGTTGCCAAGCTTCTAAGAAATAACGAGTTTCCGAAATACCAGCGAATATTTTTTCACCCAATCTTGATGATACTTGTTGCTAATGATCAGTACACAAATCCCACTTGGCTCACCAAATTTTGTTCTTCTAGGTTGAAGCGTTCGTCTACAGTAGCAGTTTTTGTATTTAGGTTTCCCTCTGTTCTCTCCTATATAGAAAGATGAATTTGGAACTCTAAATCCAACATGGTTTGTAGTAGCTCTTTGAAACTTGACAAAATAAAGGAGTTCTCAGTTTTGTCGCTATGGTTTGTTTCCTCTTCAAGTAGCCCCAGGCACAGACTGTGGAAAAGCACTTTCATTGAGAGGGGTTCCCAAGCTTCTAAGAAATAACGAGTTTCCGAAATACCAGCAAATATTTTTTCACCCAATCTTGATGATACTTGGTGGTAATGATCAGTACACAAATCCCACTTGGCTCACCAAATTTTGTTCTTCTAGGTTGAAGCGTTCGTCTACAGTAGCAGTTTTTATATTTAGGTTTCCCTCTGTTCTCTCCTATATAGATAGATGAATTTGGAACTCTAAATCCAACATGGTTTGTAGTAGCTCTTTGAAACTTGACAAAATAAAGGAGTTCTCAGTTTTGTCTCTATATTTTGTTTCCTCTTCAAGTAGCCCTAGTCACAGACTGTGGAAAAGCACTTTCATTAATGGGTTGCCAATCTTCTAAGAAATATCTAGTTTCCGAAATACCAGCAAATATTTTTTCACACAATCTTGTTGATACTTGGAGGTAATGATTAGTACACAAATCCCACTTGGCTCACCAAATTTTGTTCTTCTAGGTTGAAGCGTTCGTCTACAGTAGCAGTTTTTATATTTAGGGTTCCCTCTGTTCTCTCCTATATAGAAAGATGAAATTGGAACTCTAAATCCAACATGGTTTGTAGTAGCTCTTTGAAACTTGACAAAATAAAGGAGTTCTCAGTTTTGTCGCTATGGTTTGTTTCCTCTTCAAGTAGCCCCCGGCACAGACTGTGGAAAAGCACTTTCATTGAGAGGGGTTCCCAAGCTTCTAAGAAATAAGGAGTTTCCGAAATACCAGCAAATATTTTTTCACCCAATCTTGATGATACTTGGTGCTAATAGTCAGTACACAAATCCCACTTGGCTCACCAAATTTTGTTCTTCTAGGTTGAAGCGTTCGTCTACAGTAGCAGTTTTTATATTTAGGTTTCCCTCTGTTCTCTCCTATATAGAAAGATGAATTTGGAACTCTAAATCCAACATTGTTTGTAGTAGCTCTTTGAAACTTGACAAAATAAAGGGGGTCTCAGATTTGTCTCTATGGTTTGTTTCCTCTTCAAGTAGCCCTAGGCACAGACTGTGGAAAAGCACTTTTTTTGAGAGGGGTTGCCAAGCTTCTAAGAAATAACGAGTTTCCGAAATACCAGCGAATATTTTTTCACCCAATCTTGATGATACTTGTTGCTAATGATGAGTACACAAATCCCACTTGGCTCACCAAATTTTGTTCTTCTAGGTTGAAGCGTTCGTCTACAGTAGCAGTTTTTGTATTTAGGTTTCCCTCTGTTCTCTCCTATATAGAAAGATGAATTTGGAACTCTAAATCCAACATGGTTTGTAGTAGCTCTTTGAAACTTGAAAAAATAAAGGAGTTCTCAGTTATGTCGCTATGGTTTGTTTCCTCTTCAAGTAGCCCCAGGCACAGACTGTGGAAAAGCACTTACATTGAGAGGGGTTCCCAAGCTTCTAAGAAATAACGAGTTTCCGAAATACCAGCAAATATTTTTTCACCCAATCTTGATGATACTTGGTGGTAATGATCAGTACACAAATCCCAATTGGCTCACCAAATTTTGTTCTTCTAGGTTGAAGCGTTCGTCTACAGTAGCAGTTTTTATATTTAGGTTTCACTCTGTTCTCTCATATATAGATAGATGAATTTGGAACTCTAAATCCAACATGGTTTGTAGTAGCTCTTTGAAACTTGAGAAAATAAAGGAGTTCTCAGTTTTGTCTCTATGGTTTGTTTCCTCTTCAAGTAGCCCTAGGCACAGACTGTGTAAAAGCACTTTCATTGAGAGGGGTTGCCAAGCTTCTAAGAAATAACGAGTTTCCGAAATACCAGCAAATATTTTTTCACACAATCTTGTTGATACTTGGAGGTAATGATCAGTACACAAATCCCACTTGGCTCACCAAATTTTGTTCTTCTAGGTTGAAGCGTTCGTCTACAGTAGCAGTTTTTATATTTAGGTTTCTCTCTGTTCTCTCCAATATAGATAGATGAATTTGGAACTCTAAATCCAACATGGTTTGTAGTAGCTCTTTGAAACTTGACAAAATAAAGGAGGTCTCAGATTTTCTCTATGGTTTGTTTCCTCTTCAAGTAGCCCTAGGCACAGACTGTGGAAAGCACTTTCATTGAGAGGGGTTGCCAAGCTTCTAAGAAATAACGAGTTTCCGAAATACCAGCAAATATTTTTTCACCCAATCTTGATGATACTTGGTGGTAATGATCAGTACACAAATCCCACTTGGCTTACAAAATTTTGTTCTTCTAGGTTGAAGCATTCGTCTACAGTAGCAGTTTTTATATTTAGGTTTCCCTCTGTTCTCTCCTATATAGATAGATGAATTTGGAACTCTAAATCCAACATGGTTTGTAGTAGCTCTTTGAAACTTGACAAAATAAAGGAGTTCTCAGATTTGTCTCTATGGTTTGTTTCCTCTTCAAGTAGCCCTAGGCACAGACTGTGGAAAAGCACTTTCATGGAGAGGGGTTGCCAAGCTTCTAAGAAATAACGAGTTTCCGAAATACCAGCAAATATTTTTTCACCCAATCTTGATGATACTTGGTGGTAATGATCAGTACACAAATCCCACTTGGCTCACCAAATTTTGTTCTTCTAGGTTGAAGCGTTCGTCTACAGTAGCAGTTTTTATATTTAGGTTTCCCTCTGTTCTCTCCTATAAGATAGATGAATTTGGAACTCTAAATCCAACATGGTTTGTAGTAGCTCTTTGAAACTTGAAAAAATAAAGGAGTTCTCAGTTTTGTCTCTATGGTTTGTTTCCTCTTAAAGTAGCCCTAGGAACAGACTGTGGAAAGCACTTTCATTGAGATGGGTTGCCAAGCTTCTAAGAAATAACGAGTTTTCGAAATACCAGCAAATATTTTTTCACACAATCTTGTTGATACTTGGTGGTAATGATCAGTACACAAATCCCACTTTGCTCACCAAATTTTGGTCTTCTAGGTTGAAGCGTTCGTCTACAGTAGCAGTTTTTATATTTAGAATTCTCTCTGTTCTCTCCTATATAGATAGATGAATTTGGAACTCTAAATCCAACATGGTTTGCAGTAGCTCTTTGAACCTTGACAAAATAAAGGAGTTCTCAGATTTCTCTCTATGGTTTGTTTCCTCATCATGTAGCCCTAGGCACAGACTGTGGAAAAGCACTTTCATTGAGAGGGGTTCCCAATCTTCTAAGAAATAACGAGTTTCCGAAATACCAGCAAATATTTTTTCATCCAATCTTGATGATACTTGGTGCTCATGATCAGTACACAAATCCCACTTGGCTCACCAAATTTTGTTCTTCTAGGTTAAAGCGTTCGTCTACAGTAGCAGTTTTTATATTTAGGTTTCACTCTGTTCTCTCATATATAGATAGATGAATTTGGAACTCTAAATCCAACATGGTTTATAGTAGCTCTTTGAAACTTGACAAAATAAAGGAATTCCCAGTTTTGTCTCTATGGTTTGTTTCCTCTTTAAGTAGCGCTAGGCAGAGACTCGGGAAAAGCACTTTCATTGAAAGGGGGTGCCAAGCTTCCAAGAAATAACGAGTTTCCGAAATACCAGCAAATATTTTTTCACACAATCTTGTTGATATTTGGTGGTAATGATCAGTACACAAATCCCACTTGGCTCACCAAATTTTGTTCTTCTAGGTTGAAGCGTTCGTCTACAATAGCAGTTTTTATAATCAAGTTTCCCTCTGTTCTCTCCTATATAGATAGATGAATTTGGAACTCTAAATCCAACATGGTTTGTAGTAGCTCTTTGAAACTTGACAAAATAAAGGAATTCTCAGATTTGTCTCTATGGTTTGTTTCCTCTTCAAGTAGCCCTAGGCACAGACTGTGGAAAAGGACTTTCATTGAGAGGGGTTGCCAAGCTTCTAAGAAATAACGAGTTTCCGAAATACCAGCGAATATTTTTTCACCCAATCTTGATGATACTTGTTGCTAATGATCAGTACACAAATCCCACTTGGCTCAAAAAATTTTGTTCTTCTAGGTTGAAGCGTTCGTCTACAGTAGCAGTTTTTATATTTAGGTTTCCCTCTGTTCTCTCCTATATAGAAAGATGAATTTGGAACTCTAAATCCAACATGGTTTGTAGTAGCTCTTTGAAACTTGACAAAATAAAGGAGTTCTCAGTTTTGTCGCTATGGTTTGTTTCCTCTTCAAGTAGCCCAGGCACAGACTGTGGAAAGCACTTTCATTGAGATGGGTTGCCAAGCTTCTAAGAAATAACGAGTTTCCGAAATACCAGAAAATATTTTTTCACCCAATCTTGATGATACTTGGTGGTCATGATCAGTACACAAATCCCACTTGGCTCACCAAATTTTGTTCTTCTAGGTTGAAGCGTTCGTCTACAGTAGCAGTTTTTATATTTAGGGTTCCCTCTGTTCTCTCCTATATAGAAAGATGAAATTGGAACTCTAAATCCAACATGGTTTGTAGTAGCTCTTTGAAACTTGACAAAATAAAGGAGTTCTCAGTTTTGTTGCTATGGTTTGTTTCCTCTTCAAGTAGCCCCCGGCACAGACTGTGGAAAAGCACTTTCATTGAGAGGGGTTCCCAAGCTTCTAAGAAATAAGGAGTTTCCGAAATACCAGCAAATATTTTTTCACCCAATCTTGATGATACTTGGTGCTAATAGTCAGTACACAAATCCCACTTGGCTCACCAAATTTTGTTCTTCTAGGTTGAAGCGTTCGTCTACAGTAGCAGTTTTTATATTTAGGTTTCCCTCTGTTCTCTCCTATATAGAAAGATGAATTTGGAACTCTAAATCCAACATTGTTTGTAGTAGCTCTTTGAAACTTGACAAAATAAAGGGGGTCTCAGATTTGTCTCTATGGTTTGTTTCCTCTTCAAGTAGCCCTAGGCACAGACTGTGGAAAAGCACTTTTTTTGAGAGGGGTTGCCAAGCTTCTAAGAAATAACGAGTTTCCGAAATACCAGCGAATATTTTTTCACCCAATCTTGATGATACTTGTTGCTAATGATGAGTACACAAATCCCACTTGGCTCACCAAATTTTGTTCTTCTAGGTTGAAGCGTTCGTCTACAGTAGCAGTTTTTGTATTTAGGTTTCCCTCTGTTCTCTCCTATATAGAAAGATGAATTTGGAACTCTAAATCCAACATTGTTTGTAGTAGCTCTTTGAAACTTGACAAAATAAAGGGGGTCTCAGATTTGTCTCTATGGTTTGTTTCCTCTTCAAGTAGCCCTAGGCACAGACTGTGGAAAAGCACTTTTTTTGAGAGGGGTTGCCAAGCTTCTAAGAAATAACGAGTTTCCGAAATACCAGCGAATATTTTTTCACCCAATCTTGATGATACTTGTTGCTAATGATGAGTACACAAATCTCACTTGGCTCACCAAATTTTGTTCTTCTAGGTTGAAGCGTTCGTCTACAGTAGCAGTTTTTATATTTCGGTTTCCCTCTGTTCTCTCCTATATAGAAAAATGAATTTGGAACTCTAAATCCAACATGGTTTGTAGTAGCTCTTTGAAACTTGACAAAATAAAGGAGTTCTCAGTTTTGTCTCTATGGTGTGTTTCCTCTTCAAGTAGCCCTAGGCACAGACTGTGGAAAAGCACTTTCATTGAGATGGGTTGCCAAGCTTCTAAGAAATAAGGAGTTTCCGAAATACCAGCAAATATTTTTTCACACAATCTTGTTGATACTTGGAGGTAATGATCAGTACACAAATCCCACTTGGCTCAAATTTTGTTCTTCTAGGTTGAAGCGTTCGTCTACATTAGCAGTTTTTATATTTAGGTTTCTCTCGGTTCTCTCCAATATAGATAGATGAATTTGGAACTCTAAATCCAACATGGTTTGTAGTAGCTCTTTGAAACTTGACAAAATAAAGGAGGTCTCAGATTTTCTCTATGGTTTGTTTCCTCTTCAAGTAGCCCTAGGCACAGACTGTGGAAAAGCACTTTCATTGAGAGGGGTTGCCAAGCTTCTAAGAAATAACGAGTTTCCGAAATACCAGCAAATATTTTTTCACCCAATCTTGATGATACTTGGTGGTAATGATCAGTACACAAATCCCACTTGGCTTACAAAATTTTGTTCTTCTAGGTTGAAGCATTCGTCTACAGTAGCAGTTTTTATATTTAGGTTTCCCTCTGTTCTCTCCTATATAGATAGATGAATTTGGAACTCTAAATCCAACATGGTTTGTAGTAGCTCTTTGAAACTTGACAAAATAAAGGAGTTCTCAGATTTGTCTCTATGGTTTGTTTCCTCTTCAAGTAGCCCTAGGCACAGACTGTGGAAAAGCACTTTTTTTGAGAGGGGTTGCCAAGCTTCTAAGAAATAACGAGTTTCCGAAATACCAGCGAATATTTTTTCACCCAATCTTGATGATACTTGTTGCTAATGATGAGTACACAAATCCCACTTGGCTCACCAAATTTTGTTCTTCTAGGTTGAAGCGTTCGTCTACAGTAGCAGTTTTTGTATTTAGGTTTCCCTCTGTTCTCTCCTATGTAGAAAGATGAATTTGGAACTCTAAATCCAACATGGTTTGTAGTAGCTCTTTGAAACTTGAAAAAATAAAGGAGTTCTCAGTTATGTCGCTATGGTTTGTTTCCTCTTCAAGTAGCCCCAGGCACAGACTGTGGAAAAGCACTTTCATTGAGAGGGGTTCCCAAGCTTCTAAGAAATAACGAGTTTCCGAAATACCAGCAAATATTTTTTCACCCAATCTTGATGATACTTGGTGGTAATGATCAGTACACAAAACCACTTGGCTCACCAAATTTTGTTCTTCTAGGTTGAAGCGTTCGTCTACAGTAGCAGTTTTTATATTTAGGTTTCACTCTGTTCTCTCATATATAGATAGATGAATTTGGAACTCTAAATCCAACATGGTTTGTAGTAGCTCTTTGAAACTTGACAAAATAAAGGAGTTCTCAGTTTTGTCTCTATGGTTTGTTTCCTCTTCAAGTAGCCCTAGGCACAGACTGTGTAAAAGCACTTTCATTGAGAGGGGTTGCCAAGCTTCTAAGAAATAACGAGTTTCCGAAATACCAGCAAATATTTTTTCACACAATCTTGTTGATACTTGGAGGTAATGATCAGTACACAAATCCCACTTGGCTCACCAAATTTTGTTCTTCTAGGTTGAAGCGTTCGTCTACAGTATCAGTTTTTATATTTAGGTTTCTCTCTGTTCTCTCCAATATAGATAGATGAATTTGGAACTCTAAATCCAACATGGTTTGTAGTAGCTCTTTGAAACTTGACAAAATAAAGGAGGTCTCAGATTTTCTCTATGGTTTGTTTCCTCTTCAAGTAGCCCTAGGCACAGACTGTAGAAAAGCACTTTCAATGAGAGGGGTTGCCAAGCTTCTAAGAAATAACGAGTTTCCGAAATACCAGCGAATATTTTTTCACCCAATCTTGATGATACTTGTTGCTAATGATCAGTACACAAATCCCACTTGGCTCACCAAATTTTGTTCTTCTAGGTTGAAGCGTTCGTCTACAGTAGCAGTTTTTGTATTTAGGTTTCCCTCTGTTCTCTCCTATATAGAAAGATGAATTTGGAACTCTAAATCCAACATGGTTTGTAGTAGCTCTTTGAAACTTGACAAAATAAAGGAGTTCTCAGTTTTGTCGCTATGGTTTGTTTCCTCTTCAAGTAGCCCCAGGCACAGACTGTGGAAAAGCACTTTCATTGAGAGGGGTTCCCAAGCTTCTAAGAAATAACGAGTTTCCGAAATACCAGCAAATATTTTTTCACCCAATCTTGATGATACTTGGTGGTAATGATCAGTACACAAATCCCACTTGGCTCACCAAATTTTGTTCTTCTATGTTGAAGCGTTCGTCTACAGTAGCAGTTTTTATATTTAGGTTTCACTCTGTTCTCTCATATATAGATAGATGAATTTGGAACTCTAAATCCAACATGGTTTGTAGTAGCTCTTTGAAACTTGACAAAGTAAAGGAGTTCTCAGTTTTGTCTCTATGGTTTGTTTCCTCTTCAAGTAGCCCTAGTCACAGACTGTGGAAAAGCACTTTCATTGAGATGGGTTGCAAATCTTCTAAGAAATAACGAGTTTCCGAAATACCAGCAAATATTTTTTCACACAATCTTGTTGATACTTGGAGGTAATGATCAGGACACAAATCCCACTTGGCTCACCAAATTTTGTTCTTCTAGGTTGAAGCGTTCGTCTACAGTAGCAGTTTTTATATTTAGGTTTCTCTCTGTTCTCTCCAATATAGATAGATGAATTTGGAAATCTAAATCCAACATGGTTTGTAGTAGCTCTTTGAAACTTGACAAAATAAAGGAGGTCTCAGATTTTCTCTATGGTTTGTTTCCTCTTCAAGTAGCCCTAGGCACAGACTGTGGAAAAGCACTTTCATTGAGAGGGGTTGCCAAGCTTCTAAGAAATAACGAGTTTCCGAAATACCAGCGAATATTTTTTCACCCAATCTTGATGATACTTGTTGCTAATGATCAGTACACAAATCCCACTTGGCTCACCAAATTTTGTTCTTCTAGGTTGAAGCGTTCGTCTACAGTAGCAGTTTTTGTATTTAGGTTTCCCTCTGTTCTCTCCTATATAGAAAGATGAATTTGGAACTCTAAATCCAACATGGTTTGTAGTAGCTCTTTGAAACTTGACAAAATAAAGGAGTTCTCAGTTTTGTCTCTATATTTTGTTTCCTCTTCAAGTAGCCCTAGTCACAGACTGTGGAAAAGCACTTTCATTAATGGGTTGCCAATCTTCTAAGAAATAACTAGTTTCCGAAATACCAGCAAATATTTTTTCACACAATCTTGTTGATACTTGGAGGTAATGATTAGTACACAAATCCCACTTGGCTCACCAAATTTTGTTCTTCTAGGTTGAAGCGTTCGTCTACAGTAGCAGTTTTTATATTTAGGTTTCTCTCTGTTCTCTCCAATATAGATAGATGAATTTGGAACTCTAAATCCAACATGGTTTGTAGTAGCTCTTTGAAACTTGACAAAATAAAGGAGGTCTCAGATTTTCTCTATGGTTTGTTTCCTCTTCAAGTAGCCCTAGGCACAGACTGTGGAAAAGCACTTTCATTGAGAGGGGTTGCCAAGCTTCTAAGAAATAACGAGTTTCCGAAATACCAGCGAATATTTTTTCACCCAATCTTGATGATACTTGTTGCTAATGATCAGTACACAAATCCCACTTGGCTCACCAAAGTTTGTTCTTCTAGGTTGAAGCGTTCGTCTACAGTAGCAGTTTTTATATTTAGGTTTCCCTCTGTTCTCTCCTATATAGAAACATGAATGTGGAACTCTAAATCCAACATTGTTTGTAGTAGCTCTTTGAAACTTGACAAAATAAAGGAGGTCTCAGATTTGTCTCTATGGTTTGTTTCCTCTTCCAGTAGCCCTAGGTACAGACTGTGGAAAAGCACTTTCATTGAGAGGGGTTGCCAAGCTTCTAAGATAACGAGTTTCCGAAATACCAGCGAATATTTTTTCACCCAATCTTGATGATACTTGTTGCTAATGATCAGTACACAAATCCCACTTGGCTCACCAAATTTTGTTCTTCTAGGTTGAAGCGTTCGTCTACAGTAGCAGTTTTTGTATTTAGGTTTCCCTCTGTTCTCTCCTATATAGAAAGATGAATTTGGAACTCTAAATCCAACATGGTTTGTAGTAGCTCTTTGAAACTTGACAAAATAAAGGAGTTCTCAGTTTTGTCGCTATGGTTTGTTTCCTCTTCAAGTAGCCCCAGGCACAGACTGTGGAAAAGCACTTTCATTGAGAGGGGTTCCCAAGCTTCTAAGAAATAACGAGTTTCCGAAATACCAGCAAATATTTTTTCACCCAATCTTGATGATACTTGGTGCTAATAGTCAGTACACAAATCCCACTTGGCTCACCAAATTTTGTTCTTCTAGGTTGAAGCGTTCGTCTACAGTAGCAGTTTTTATATTTAGGTTTCCCTCTGTTCTCTCCTATATAGAAAGATGAATTTGGAACTCTAAATCCAACATTGTTTGTAGTAGCTCTTTGAAACTTGACAAAATAAAGGGGGTCTCAGATTTGTCTCTATGGTTTGTTTCCTCTTCAAGTAGCCCTAGGCACAGACTGTGGAAAAGCACTTTTTTTGAGAGGGGTTGCCAAGCTTCTAAGAAATAACGAGTTTCCGAAATACCAGCGAATATTTTTTCACCCAATCTTGATGATACTTGTTGCTAATGATGAGTACACAAATCCCACTTGGCTCACCAAATTTTGTTCTTCTAGGTTGAAGCGTTCGTCTACAGTAGCAGTTTTTGTATTTAGGTTTCCCTCTGTTCTCTCCTATATAGAAAGATGAATTTGGAACTCTAAATCCAACATTGTTTGTAGTAGCTCTTTGAAACTTGACAAAATAAAGGGGGTCTCAGATTTGTCTCTATGGTTTGTTTCCTCTTCAAGTAGCCCTAGGCACAGACTGTGGAAAAGCACTTTCATTGAGAGGGGTTGCCAAGCTTCTAAGAAATAACGAGTTTCCGAAATACCAGCGAATATTTTTTCACCCAATCTTGATGATACTTGTTGCTAATGATCAGTACACAAATCCCACTTGGCTCACCAAATTTTGTTCTTCTAGGTTGAAGCGTTCGTCTACAGTAGCAGTTTTTGTATTTAGGTTTCCCTCTGTTCTCTCCTATATAGAAAGATGAATTTGGAACTCTAAATCCAACATGGTTTGTAGTAGCTCTTTGAAACTTGACAAAATAAAGGAGTTCTCAGTTTTGTCTCTATATTTTGTTTCCTCTTCAAGTAGCCCTAGTCACAGACTGTGGAAAAGCACTTTCATTAATGGGTTGCCAATCTTCTAAGAAATAACTAGTTTCCGAAATACCAGCAAATATTTTTTCACACAATCTTGTTGATACTTGGAGGTAATGATTAGTACACAAATCCCACTTGGCTCACCAAATTTTGTTCTTCTAGGTTGAAGCGTTCGTCTACAGTAGCAGTTTTTATATTTAGGTTTCTCTCTGTTCTCTCCAATATAGATAGATGAATTTGGAACTCTAAATCCAACATGGTTTGTAGTAGCTCTTTGAAACTTGACAAAATAAAGGAGGTCTCAGATTTTCTCTATGGTTTGTTTCCTCTTCAAGTAGCCCTAGGCACAGACTGTGGAAAAGCACTTTCATTGAGAGGGGTTGCCAAGCTTCTAAGAAATAACGAGTTTCCGAAATACCAGCGAATATTTTTTCACCCAATCTTGATGATACTTGTTGCTAATGATCAGTACACAAATCCCACTTGGCTCACCAAAGTTTGTTCTTCTAGGTTGAAGCGTTCGTCTACAGTAGCAGTTTTTATATTTAGGTTTCCCTCTGTTCTCTCCTATATAGAAACATGAATGTGGAACTCTAAATCCAACATTGTTTGTAGTAGCTCTTTGAAACTTGACAAAATAAAGGAGGTCTCAGATTTGTCTCTATGGTTTGTTTCCTCTTCCAGTAGCCCTAGGTACAGACTGTGGAAAAGCACTTTCATTGAGAGGGGTTGCCAAGCTTCTAAGATAACGAGTTTCCGAAATACCAGCGAATATTTTTTCACCCAATCTTGATGATACTTGTTGCTAATGATCAGTACACAAATCCCACTTGGCTCACCAAATTTTGTTCTTCTAGGTTGAAGCGTTCGTCTACAGTAGCAGTTTTTGTATTTAGGTTTCCCTCTGTTCTCTCCTATATAGAAAGATGAATTTGGAACTCTAAATCCAACATGGTTTGTAGTAGCTCTTTGAAACTTGACAAAATAAAGGAGTTCTCAGTTTTGTCGCTATGGTTTGTTTCCTCTTCAAGTAGCCCCAGGCACAGACTGTGGAAAAGCACTTTCATTGAGAGGGGTTCCCAAGCTTCTAAGAAATAACGAGTTTCCGAAATACCAGCAAATATTTTTTCACCCAATCTTGATGATACTTGGTGCTAATAGTCAGTACACAAATCCCACTTGGCTCACCAAATTTTGTTCTTCTAGGTTGAAGCGTTCGTCTACAGTAGCAGTTTTTATATTTAGGTTTCCCTCTGTTCTCTCCTATATAGAAAGATGAATTTGGAACTCTAAATCCAACATTGTTTGTAGTAGCTCTTTGAAACTTGACAAAATAAAGGGGGTCTCAGATTTGTCTCTATGGTTTGTTTCCTCTTCAAGTAGCCCTAGGCACAGACTGTGGAAAAGCACTTTTTTTGAGAGGGGTTGCCAAGCTTCTAAGAAATAACGAGTTTCCGAAATACCAGCGAATATTTTTTCACCCAATCTTGATGATACTTGTTGCTAATGATGAGTACACAAATCCCACTTGGCTCACCAAATTTTGTTCTTCTAGGTTGAAGCGTTCGTCTACAGTAGCAGTTTTTGTATTTAGGTTTCCCTCTGTTCTCTCCTATATAGAAAGATGAATTTGGAACTCTAAATCCAACATTGTTTGTAGTAGCTCTTTGAAACTTGACAAAATAAAGGGGGTCTCAGATTTGTCTCTATGGTTTGTTTCCTCTTCAAGTAGCCCTAGGCACAGACTGTGGAAAAGCACTTTTTTTGAGAGGGGTTGCCAAGCTTCTAAGAAATAACGAGTTTCCGAAATACCAGCGAATATTTTTTCACCCAATCTTGATGATACTTGTTGCTAATGATGAGTACACAAATCCCACTTGGCTCACCAAATTTTGTTCTTCTAGGTTGAAGCGTTCGTCTACAGTAGCAGTTTTTATATTTCGGTTTCCCTCTGTTCTCTCCTATATAGAAAGATGAATTTGGAACTCTAAATCCAACATGGTTTGTAGTAGCTCTTTGAAACTTGACAAAATAAAGGAGTTCTCAGTTTTGTCTCTATGGTGTGTTTCCTCTTCAAGTAGCCCTAGGCACAGACTGTGGAAAAGCACTTTCATTGAGATGGGTTGCCAAGCTTCTAAGAAATAAGGAGTTTCCGAAATACCAGCAAATATTTTTTCACACAATCTTGTTGATACTTGGAGGTAATGATCAGTACACAAATCCCACTTGGCTCAAATTTTGTTCTTCTAGGTTGAAGCGTTCGTCTACATTAGCAGTTTTTATATTTAGGTTTCTCTCGGTTCTCTCCAATATAGATAGATGAATTTGGAACTCTAAATCCAACATGGTTTGTAGTAGCTCTTTGAAACTTGACAAAATAACGGAGGTCTCAGATTTTCTCTATGGTTTGTTTCCTCTTCAAGTAGCCCTAGGCACAGACTGTGGAAAAGCACTTTCATTGAGAGGGGTTGCCAAGCTTCTAAGAAATAACGAGTTTCCGAAATACCAGCAAATATTTTTTCACCCAATCTTGATGATACTTGGTGGTAATGATCAGTACACAAATCTCACTTGGCTTACAAAATTGTGTTCTTCTAGGTTGAAGCATTCGTCTACAGTAGCAGTTTTTATATTTAGGTTTCCCTCTGTTCTCTCCTATATAGATAGATGAATTTGGAACTCTAAATCCAACATGGTTTGTAGTAGCTCTTTGAAACTTGACAAAATAAAGGAGTTCTCAGATTTGTCTCTATGGTTTGTTTCCTCTTCAAGTAGCCCTAGGCACAGACTGTGGAAAAGCACTTTCATTGAGAGGGGTTCCCAAGCTTCTAAGAAATAACGAGTTTCCGAAATACCAGCAAATATTTTTTCACCCAATCTTGATGATACTTGGTGCTAATAGTCAGTACACAAATCCCACTTGGCTCACCAAATTTTGTTCTTCTAGGTTGAAGCGTTCGTCTACAGTAGCAGTTTTTATATTTAGGTTTCCCTCTGTTCTCTCCTATATAGAAAGATGAATTTGGAACTCTAAATCCAACATTGTTTGTAGTAGCTCTTTGAAACTTGACAAAATAAAGGGGGTCTCAGATTTGTCTCTATGGTTTGTTTCCTCTTCAAGTAGCCCTAGGCACAGACTGTGGAAAAGCACTTTTTTTGAGAGGGGTTGCCAAGCTTCTAAGAAATAACGAGTTTCCGAAATACCAGCGAATATTTTTTCACCCAATCTTGATGATACTTGTTGCTAATGATGAGTACACAAATCCCACTTGGCTCACCAAATTTTGTTCTTCTAGGTTGAAGCGTTCGTCTACAGTAGCAGTTTTTGTATTTAGGTTTCCCTCTGTTCTCTCCTATATAGAAAGATGAATTTGGAACTCTAAATCCAACATTGTTTGTAGTAGCTCTTTGAAACTTGACAAAATAAAGGGGGTCTCAGATTTGTCTCTATGGTTTGTTTCCTCTTCAAGTAGCCCTAGGCACAGACTGTGGAAAAGCACTTTTTTTGAGAGGGGTTGCCAAGCTTCTAAGAAATAACGAGTTTCCGAAATACCAGCGAATATTTTTTCACCCAATCTTGATGATACTTGTTGCTAATGATGAGTACACAAATCCCACTTGGCTCACCAAATTTTGTTCTTCTAGGTTGAAGCGTTCGTCTACAGTAGCAGTTTTTGTATTTAGGTTTCCCTCTGTTCTCTCCTATATAGAAAGATGAATTTGGAACTCTAAATCCAACATGGTTTGTAGTAGCTCTTTGAAACTTGACAAAATAAAGGAGTTCTCAGTTTTGTCGCTATGGTTTGTTTCCTCTTCAAGTAGCCCCAGGCACAGACTGTGGAAAAGCACTTTCATTGAGAGGGGTTCCCAAGCTTCTAAGAAATAACGAGTTTCCGAAATACCAGCAAATATTTTTTCACCCAATCTTGATGATACTTGGTGGTAATGATCAGTACACAAATCCCACTTGGCTCACCAAATTTTGTTCTTCTAGGTTGAAGCGTTCGTCTACAGTAGCAGTTTTTATATTTAGGTTTCACTCTGTTCTCTCATATATAGATAGATGAATTTGGAACTCTAAATCCAACATGGTTTGTAGTAGCTCTTTGAAACTTGACAAAATAAAGGAGTTCTCAGTTTTGTCTCTATATTTGTTTCCTCTTCAAGTAGCCCTAGTCACAGACTGTGGAAAAGCACTTTCATTAATGGGTTGCCAATCTTCTAAGAAATAACTAGTTTCCGAAATACCAGCAAATATTTTTTCACACAATCTTGTTGATACTTGGAGGTAATGATTAGTACACAAATCCCACTTGGCTCACCAAATTTTGTTCTTCTAGGTTGAAGCGTTCGTCTACAGTAGCAGTTTTTATATTTAGGTTTCTCTCTGTTCTCTCCAATATAGATAGATGAATTTGGAACTCTAAATCCAACATGGTTTGTAGTAGCTCTTTGAAACTTGACAAAATAAAGGAGGTCTCAGATTTTCTCTATGGTTTGTTTCCTCTTCAAGTAGCCCTAGGCACAGACTGTGGAAAAGCACTTTCATTGAGAGGGGTTGCCAAGCTTCTAAGAAATAACGAGTTTCCGAAATACCAGCGAATATTTTTTCACCCAATCTTGATGATACTTGTTGCTAATGATCAGTACACAAATCCCACTTGGCTCACCAAAGTTTGTTCTTCTAGGTTGAAGCGTTCGTCTACAGTAGCAGTTTTTATATTTAGGTTTCCCTCTGTTCTCTCCTATATAGAAACATGAATGTGGAACTCTAAATCCAACATTGTTTGTAGTAGCTCTTTGAAACTTGACAAAATAAAGGAGGTCTCAGATTTGTCTCTATGGTTTGTTTCCTCTTCCAGTAGCCCTAGGTACAGACTGTGGAAAAGCACTTTCATTGAGAGGGGTTGCCAAGCTTCTAAGATAACGAGTTTCCGAAATACCAGCGAATATTTTTTCACCCAATCTTGATGATACTTGTTGCTAATGATCAGTACACAAATCCCACTTGGCTCACCAAATTTTGTTCTTCTAGGTTGAAGCGTTCGTCTACAGTAGCAGTTTTTGTATTTAGGTTTCCCTCTGTTCTCTCCTATATAGAAAGATGAATTTGGAACTCTAAATCCAACATGGTTTGTAGTAGCTCTTTGAAACTTGACAAAATAAAGGAGTTCTCAGTTTTGTCGCTATGGTTTGTTTCCTCTTCAAGTAGCCCCAGGCACAGACTGTGGAAAAGCACTTTCATTGAGAGGGGTTCCCAAGCTTCTAAGAAATAACGAGTTTCCGAAATACCAGCAAATATTTTTTCACCCAATCTTGATGATACTTGGTGCTAATAGTCAGTACACAAATCCCACTTGGCTCACCAAATTTTGTTCTTCTAGGTTGAAGCGTTCGTCTACAGTAGCAGTTTTTATATTTAGGTTTCCCTCTGTTCTCTCCTATATAGAAAGATGAATTTGGAACTCTAAATCCAACATTGTTTGTAGTAGCTCTTTGAAACTTGACAAAATAAAGGGGGTCTCAGATTTGTCTCTATGGTTTGTTTCCTCTTCAAGTAGCCCTAGGCACAGACTGTGGAAAAGCACTTTTTTTGAGAGGGGTTGCCAAGCTTCTAAGAAATAACGAGTTCCGAAATACCAGCGAATATTTTTTCACCCAATCTTGATGATACTTGTTGCTAATGATGAGTACACAAATCCCACTTGGCTCACCAAATTTTGTTCTTCTAGGTTGAAGCGTTCGTCTACAGTAGCAGTTTTTGTATTTAGGTTTCCCTCTGTTCTCTCCTATATAGAAAGATGAATTTGGAACTCTAAATCCAACATTGTTTGTAGTAGCTCTTTGAAACTTGACAAAATAAAGGGGGTCTCAGATTTGTCTCTATGGTTTGTTTCCTCTTCAAGTAGCCCTAGGCACAGACTGTGGAAAAGCACTTTTTTTGAGAGGGGTTGCCAAGCTTCTAAGAAATAACGAGTTTCCGAAATACCAGCGAATATTTTTTCACCCAATCTTGATGATACTTGTTGCTAATGATGAGTACACAAATCCCACTTGGCTCACCAAATTTTGTTCTTCTAGGTTGAAGCGTTCGTTCGTCTACAGTAGCAGTTTTTATATTTAGGTTTCCCTCTGTTCTCTCCTATATAGAAAGATGAATTTGGAACTCTAAATCCAACATGGTTTGTAGTAGCTCTTTGAAACTTGACAAAATAAAGGAGTTCTCAGTTTTGTCGCTATGGTTTGTTTCCTCTTCAAGTAGCCCAGGCACAGACTGTGGAAAGCACTTTCATTGAGATGGGTTGCCAAGCTTCTAAGACATAACGAGTTTCCGAAATACCAGCAAATATTTTTTCACCCAATCTTGATGATACTTGGTGGTCATGATCAGTACACAAATCCCACTTGGCTCACCAAATTTTGTTCTTCTAGGTTGAAGCGTTCATCTACAGTAGCAGTTTTTATATTTAGGGTTCCCTCTGTTCTCTCCTATATAGAAAGATGAAATTGGAACTCTAAATCCAACATGGTTTGTAGTAGCTCTTTGAAACTTGACAAAATAAAGGAGTTCTCAGTTTTGTCGCTATGGTTTGTTTCCTCTTCAAGTAGCCCCCGGCACAGACTGTGGAAAAGCACTTTCATTGAGAGGGGTTCCCAAGCTTCTAAGAAATAAGGAGTTTCCGAAATACCAGCAAATATTTTTTCACCCAATCTTGATGATACTTGGTGCTAATAGTCAGTACACAAATCCCACTTGGCTCACCAAATTTTGTTCTTCTAGGTTGAAGCGTTCGTCTACAGTAGCAGTTTTTATATTTAGGTTCCCTCTGTTCTCTCCTATATAGAAAGATGAATTTGGAACTCTAAATCCAACATTGTTTGTAGTAGCTCTTTGAAACTTGACAAAATAAAGGGGGTCTCAGATTTGTCTCTATGGTTTGTTTCCTCTTCAAGTAGCCCTAGGCACAGACTGTGGAAAAGCACTTTTTTTGAGAGGGGTTGCCAAGCTTCTAAGAAATAACGAGTTTCCGAAATACCAGCGAATATTTTTTCACCCAATCTTGATGATACTTGTTGCTAATGATGAGTACACAAATCCCACTTGGCTCACCAAATTTTGTTCTTCTAGGTTGAAGCGTTCGTCTACAGTAGCAGTTTTTGTATTTAGGTTTCCCTCTGTTCTCTCCTATATAGAAAGATGAATTTGGAACTCTAAATCCAACATGGTTTGTAGTAGCTCTTTGAAACTTGAAAAAATAAAGGAGTTCTCAGTTATGTCGCTATGGTTTGTTTCCTCTTCAAGTAGCCCCAGGCACAGACTGTGGAAAAGCACTTTCATTGAGAGGGGTTCCCAAGCTTCTAAGAAATAACGAGTTTCCGAAATACCAGCAAATATTTTTTCACCCAATCTTGATGATACTTGGTGGTAATGATCAGTACACAAATCCCAATTGGCTCACCAAATTTTGTTCTTCTAGGTTGAAGCGTTCGTCTACAGTAGCAGTTTTTATATTTAGGTTTCACTCTGTTCTCTCATATATAGATAGATGAATTTGGAACTCTAAATCCAACATGGTTTGTAGTAGCTCTTTGAAACTTGAGAAAATAAAGGAGTTCTCAGTTATGTCTCTATGGTTTGTTTCCTCTTCAAGTAGCCCTAGGCACAGACTGTGTAAAAGCACTTTCATTGAGAGGGGTTGCCAAGCTTCTAAGAAATAACGAGTTTCCGAAATACCAGCAAATATTTTTTCACCCAATCTTGATGATACTTGGTGGTAATGATCAGTACACAAATCCCACTTGGCTTACAAAATTTTGTTCTTCTAGGTTGAAGCATTCGTCTACAGTAGCAGTTTTTATATTTAGGTTTCCCTCTGTTCTCTCCTATATAGATAGATGAATTTGGAACTCTAAATCCAACATGGTTTGTAGTAGCTCTTTGAAACTTGACAAAATAAAGGAGTTCTCAGATTTGTCTCTATGGTTTGTTTCCTCTTCAAGTAGCCCTAGGCACAGACTGTGGAAAAGCACTTTCATGGAGAGGGGTTGCCAAGCTTCTAAGAAATAACGAGTTTCCGAAATACCAGCAAATATTTTTTCACCCAATCTTGATGATACTTGGTGGTAATGATCAGTACACAAATCCCACTTGGCTCACCAAATTTTGTTCTTCTAGGTTGAAGCGTTCGTCTACAGTAGCAGTTTTTATATTTAGGTTTCCCTCTGTTCTCTCCTATAAGATAGATGAATTTGGAACTCTAAATCCAACATGGTTTGTAGTAGCTCTTTGAAACTTGAAAAAATAAAGGAGTTCTCAGTTTTGTCTCTATGGTTTGTTTCCTCTTAAAGTAGCCCTAGGCACAGACTGTGGAAAGCACTTTCATTGTGATGGGTTGCCAAGCTTCTAAGAAATAACGAGTTTTCGAAATACCAGCAAATATTTTTTCACACAATCTTGTTGATACTTGGTGGTAATGATCAGTACACAAATCCCACTTTGCTCACCAAATTTTGGTCTTCTAGGTTGAAGCGTTCGTCTACAGTAGCAGTTTTTATATTTAGAATTCTCTCTGTTCTCTCCTATATAGATAGATGAATTTGGAACTCTAAATCCAACATGGTTTGCAGTAGCTCTTTGAACCTTGACAAAATAAAGGAGTTCTCAGATTTCTCTCTATGGTTTGTTTCCTCATCAAGTAGCCCTAGGCACAGACTGTGGAAAAGCACTTTCATTGAGAGGGGTTCCCAATCTTCTAAGAAATAACGAGTTTCCGAAATACCAGCAAATATTTTTTCATCCAATCTTGATGATACTTGGTGCTCATGATCAGTACACAAATCCCACTTGGCTCACCAAATTTTGTTCTTCTAGGTTAAAGCGTTCGTCTACAGTAGCAGTTTTTATATTTAGGTTTCACTCTGTTCTCTCATATATAGATAGATGAATTTGGAACTCTAAATCCAACATGGTTTACAGTAGCTCTTTGAAACTTGACAAAATAAAGGAATTCCCAGTTTTGTCTCTATGGTTTGTTTCCTCTTTAAGTAGCCCTAGGCAGAGACTCGGGAAAAGCACTTTCATTGAAAGGGGGTGCCAAGCTTCCAAGAAATAACGAGTTTCCGAAATACCAGCAAATATTTTTTCACACAATCTTGTTGATACTTGGTGGTAATGATCAGTACACAAATTACACTTGGCTCACCAAATTTTGTTCTTCTAGGTTGAAGCTTTCGTCTACAATAGCAGTTTTTATAATCAAGTTTCCCTCTGTTCTCTCCTATATAGATAGATGAATTTGGAACTCTAAATCCAACATGGTTTGCAGTAGCTCTTTGAACCTTGACAAAATAAAGGAGTTCTCAGATTTCTCTCTATGGTTTGTTTCCTCATCAAGTAGCCCTAGGCACAGACTGTGGAAAAGCACTTTCATTGAGAGGGGTTCCCAATCTTCTAAGAAATAACGAGTTTCCGAAATACCAGCAAATATTTTTTCATCCAATCTTGATGATACTTGGTGCTCATGATCAGTACACAAATCCCACTTGGCTCACCAAATTTTGTTCTTCTAGGTTAAAGCGTTCGTCTACAGTAGCAGTTTTTATATTTAGGTTTCACTCTGTTCTCCCATATATAGATAGATGAATTTGGAACTCTAAATCCAACATGGTTTATAGTAGCTCTTTGAAACTTGACAAAATAAAGGAATTCCCAGTTTTGTCTCTATGGTTTGTTTCCTCTTTAAGTAGCGCTAGGCAGAGACTCGGGAAAAGCACTTTCATTGAAAGGGGGTGCCAAGCTTCCAAGAAATAACGAGTTTCCGAAATACCAGCAAATATTTTTTCACACAATCTTGTTGATACTTGGTGGTAATGATCAGTACACAAATCCCACTTGGCTCACCAAATTTTGTTCTTCTAGGTTGAAGCGTTCGTCTACAATAGCAGTTTTTATAATCAAGTTTCCCTCTGTTCTCTCCTATATAGATAGATGAATTTGGAACTCTAAATCCAACATGGTTTGTAGTAGCTCTTTGAAACTTGACAAAATAAAGGAATTCTCAGATTTGTCTCTATGGTTTGTTTCCTCTTCAAGTAGCCCTAGGCACAGACTGTGGAAAAGGACTTTCATTGAGAGGGGTTGCCAAGCTTCTAAGAAATAACGAGTTTCCGAAATACCAGCGAATATTTTTTCACCCAATCTTGATGATACTTGTTGCTAATGATCAGTACACAAATCCCACTTGGCTCAAAAAATTTTGTTCTTCTAGGTTGAAGCGTTCGTCTACAGTAGCAGTTTTTATATTTAGGTTTCCCTCTGTTCTCTCCTATATAGAAAGATGAATTTGGAACTCTAAATCCAACATGGTTTGTAGTAGCTCTTTGAAACTTGACAAAATAAAGGAGTTCTCAGTTTTGTCGTATGGTTTGTTTCCTCTTCAAGTAGCCCAGGCACAGACTGTGGAAAGCACTTTCATTGAGATGGGTTGCCAAGCTTCTAAGAAATAACGAGTTTCCGAAATACCAGCAAATATTTTTTCACCCAATCTTGATGATACTTGGTGGTCATGATCAGTACACAAATCCCACTTGGCTCACCAAATTTTGTTCTTCTAGGTTGTAGCGTTCGTCTACAGTAGCAGTTTTTATATTTAGGGTTCCCTCTGTTCTCTCCTATATAGAAAGATGAAATTGGAACTCTAAATCCAACATGGTTTGTAGTAGCTCTTTGAAACTTGACAAAATAAAGGAGTTCTCAGTTTTGTCGCTATGGTTTGTTTCCTCTTCAAGTAGCCCCCGGCACAGACTGTGGAAAAGCACTTTCATTGAGAGGGGTTCCCAAGCTTCTAAGAAATAAGGAGTTTCCGAAATACCAGCAAATATTTTTTCACCCAATCTTGATGATACTTGGTGCTAATAGTCAGTACACAAATCCCACTTGGCTCACCAAATTTTGTTCTTCTAGGTTGAAGCGTTCGTCTACAGTAGCAGTTTTTATATTTAGGTTTCCCTCTGTTCTCTCCTATATAGAAAGATGAATTTGGAACTCTAAATCCAACATTGTTTGTAGTAGCTCTTTGAAACTTGACAAAATAAAGGGGGTCTCAGATTTGTCTCTATGGTTTGTTTCCTCTTCAAGTAGCCCTAGGCACAGACTGTGGAAAAGCACTTTTTTTGAGAGGGGTTGCCAAGCTTCTAAGAAATAACGAGTTTCCGAAATACCAGCGAATATTTTTTCACCCAATCTTGATGATACTTGTTGCTAATGATGAGTACACAAATCCCACTTGGCTCACCAAATTTTGTTCTTCTAGGTTGAAGCGTTCGTCTACAGTAGCAGTTTTTATATTTCGGTTTCCCTCTGTTCTCTGCTATATAGAAAGATGAATTTGGAACTCTAAATCCAACATGGTTTGTAGTAGCTCTTTGAAACTTGACAAAATAAAGGAGTTCTCAGTTTTGTCTCTATGGTGTGTTTCCTCTTCAAGTAGCCCTAGGCACAGACTGTGGAAAAGCACTTTCATTGAGATGGGTTGCCAAGCTTCTAAGAAATAAGGAGTTTCCGAAATACCAGCAAATATTTTTTCACACAATCTTGTTGATACTTGGAGGTAATGATCAGTACACAAATCCACTTGGCTCAAATTTTGTTCTTCTAGGTTGAAGCGTTCGTCTACATTAGCAGTTTTTATATTTAGGTTTCTCTCGGTTCTCTCCAATATAGATAGATGAATTTGGAACTCTAAATCCAACATGGTTTGTAGTAGCTCTTTGAAACTTGACAAAATAAAGGAGGTCTCAGATTTTCTCTATGGTTTGTTTCCTCTTCAAGTAGCCCTAGGCACAGACTGTGGAAAAGCACTTTCATTGAGAGGGGTTGCCAAGCTTCTAAGAAATAACGAGTTTCCGAAATACCAGCAAATATTTTTTCACCCAATCTTGATGATACTTGGTGGTAATGATCAGTACACAAATCCCACTTGGCTTACAAAATTTTGTTCTTCTAGGTTGAAGCATTCGTCTACAGTAGCAGTTTTTATATTTAGGTTTCCCTCTGTTCTCTCCTATATAGATAGATGAATTTGGAACTCTAAATCCAACATGGTTTGTAGTAGCTCTTTGAAACTTGACAAAATAAAGGAGTTCTCAGATTTGTCTCTATGGTTTGTTTCCTCTTCAAGTAGCCCTAGGCACAGACTGTGGAAAAGCACTTTCATGGAGAGGGGTTGCCAAGCTTCTAAGAAATAAAGAGTTTCCGAAATACCAGCAAATATTTTTTCACCCAATCTTGATGATACTTGGTGGTAA
>NW_027515632.1:0-74303 GCF_048772815.1 Callospermophilus lateralis
ACCCCTTTCAATATAAGTGTTATTCGCGAGTCCCTGTATTAGGCTACATCAAGAGGAAACAAACCTTAGAGATAGAACGTAGAACTACAGTATTGTGTCACGTTTCAAGAAGCTAGCACAAACCGTGTTTGATTTAGAGTTCTAACTGCATCTGTCAATATAGAAGAAAACAGAGTGAAACCTAAAAATTCAAACTGTTACTGCAAACGGATGCTTCAACGTAGGAGAACGAAACTTGGACATCCAAGTTTGATTGGAGTACTGCTCATTATTTGAAAGTATCAGGAAGGTCGGAAAAAAAATATATGTTGTGATTTCAGGAGACTGTAGTTTTTTGGCAGCCTAACAACGCCTTTCATTGAATGAGTTATTCGCCAGCCTGTGCTTAAGGCTACATCAAGAGGAAACAAACCTTAGAGATAAAACGTAGAACTACTGTATTGTGTCAAGTTTCAAGAAGCTAGCACAAACCGTGTTTGATTTAGAGTTCGAACTGCATCTGTCAATATAGGAGAAAACAGAGTGAAACCTAAAAATTCAAACTGTTACTGCAAACGGATGCTTCAACGTAGGAGAACGAAACTTGGGCATCCAAGTGGGATTGGTGTACTGATCATTACTTGAAAGTATCATGAAGATTGAATGAGAAAATGTATGTTGTGATTTCAGGAGACTGTAGTTTTTTTGGCAGCCTAACAACGCCTTTCATTGAATGAGTTATTCGCCAGCCTGTGCTTAAGGCTACATCAAGAGGAAACAAACCTTAGAGATAGAATGTAGAACTACTGTATTGTGTCAAGTTTCAAGAAGCTAGCACAAACCGTGTTTGATTTAGAGTTCGAACTGCATCTGTCAATATAGAAGAAAACGCAGTGAAACCTAAAAATTCAAACTGTTACTGCAAACGGATGCTTCAACGTAGGAGAATGAAACTTGGACATCCAAGTTTGATTGGAGTACTGCTCATTATTTGAAAGTATCAGGAAGGTCGGAAAAAAAATATATGTTGTGATTTCAGGAGACTGTAGTTTTTTGGCAGCCTAACAACGCCTTTCATTGAATGAGTTATTCGCCAGCCTGTGCTTAAGGCTACATCAAGAGGAAACAAACCTTAGAGATAGAACGTAGAACTACTGTATTGTGTCACGTTTCAAGAAGCTAGCACAAACCGTGTTTGATTTAGAGTTCGAACTGCATCTGTCAATATAGGAGAAAACAGAGTGAAACCTAAAAATTCAAACTGTTACTGCAAACGGATGCTTCATCGTAGGAGAACGATACTTGGGCATCCAAGTGGGAGTGGTGTACTGATCATTACTTGAAAGTATCATGAAGATTGGATGAAAATATGTATGTTGAGATTTCAGGAGACTCTAGTTTTTTGGAAGTTTGGCAACCCCTTTCAATATAAGTGTTATTCGCGAGTCCCTGTATTAGGCTACATCAAGAGGAAACAAACCTTAGAGATAGAACGTAGAACTACTGTATTGTGTCACGTTTCATGAAGCTAGCACAAACCGTGTTTGATTTAGAGTTCGAACTGCATCTGTCAATATAGAAGAAAACGCAGTGAAACCTAAAAATTCAAACTGTTACTGCAAACGGATGCTTCAATGTAGGAGAACGAAACTTGGACATCCACGTTTGTTTGGAGTACTGCTCATTATTTGAAAGTATCAGGAAGGTCGGAAAAAAAATATATGTTGTGATTTCAGGAGACTGTAGTTTTTTGGCAGCCTAACAACGCCTTTCATTGAATGAGTTATTCGCCAGCCTGTGCTTAAGGCTACATCAAGAGGAAACAAACCTTAGAGATAGAACGTAGAACTACTGTATTGTGTCAAGTTTCAAGAAGCTAGCACAAACCGTGTTTGATTTAGAGTTCGAACTGCATCTGTCAATATAGGAGAAAACAGAGTGAAACCTAAAAATTCAAACTGTTACTGCAAACGGATGCTTCAACGTAGGAGAACGAAACTTGGGCATCCAAGTGGGATTGGTGTACTGATCATTACTTGAAAGTATCATGAAGATTGGATGAAAAAAATGTATGTTGAGATTTCAGGAGACTCTAGTTTTTGGAAGTTTGGCAATCCCTTTCAATATAAGTGTTATTCGCGAGTCCCTGTATTAGGCTACATCAAGAGGAAACAAACCTTAGAGATAGAACGTAGAACTACTGTATTGTGTCACGTTTCAAGAAGCTAGCACAAACCGTGTTTGATTTAGAGTTCTAACTGCATCTGTCAATATAGAAGAAAACAGAGTGAAACCTAAAAATTCAAACAGTTACTGCAAACGGATGCTTCAACGTAGGAGAACGAAACTTGGACATCCAAGTTTGATTGGAGTACTGCTCATTATTTGAAAGTATCAGGAAGGTCGGAAAAAAATATATATGTTGTGATTTCAGGAGACTGTAGTTTTTTTGGCAGCCTAACAACGCCTTTCATTGAATGAGTTATTCGCCAGCCTGTGCTTAAGGCTACATCAAGAGGAAACAAACCTTAGATATAGAACGTAGAACTACTGTATTGTGTCAAGTTTCAAGAAGCTAGCACAAACCGTGTTTGATTTAGAGTTCGAACTGCATCTGTCAATATAGGAGAAAACAGAGTGAAACCTAAAAATTCAAACTGTTATTGCAAACGGATGCTTCAACGTAGGAGAACGAAACTTGGGCATCCAAGTGGGATTGGTGTACTGATCATTACTTGAAAGTATCATGAAGATTGGATGAAAAAATGTATGTTGTGATTTCAGGAGACTGTAGTTTTTTGGCAGCCTAACAACGCCTTTCATTGAATGAGTTATTCGCCAGCCTGTGCTTAAGGCTACATCAAGAGGAAACAAACCTTAGAGATAGAACGTAGAACTACTGTATTGTGTCACGTTTCAAGAAGCTAGCACAAACCGTGTTTGATTTAGAGTTCTAACTGCATCTGTCAATATAGAAGAAAACGCAGTGAAACCTAAAAATTCAAACTGTTACTGCAAACGGATGCTTCAACGTAGGAGAACGAAACTTGGACATCCAAGTTTGATTGGAGTACTGCTCATTATTTGAAAGTATCAGGAAGGTCGGAAAAAAAATATATGTTGTGATTTCAGGAGACTGTAGTTTTTTGGCAGCCTAACAACGCCTTTCATTGAATGAGTTATTCGCCAGCCTGTGCTTAAGGCTACATCAAGAGGAAACAAACCTTAGAGATAGAACGTAGAACTACTGTATTGTGTCACGTTTCAAGAAGCTAGCACAAACCGTGTTTGATTTAGAGTTCGAACTGCATCTGTCAATATAGGAGAAAACAGAGTGAAACCTAAAAATTCAAACTGTTACTGCAAAGGGATGCTTCAACGTAGGAGAACGATACTTGGGCATCCACGTGGGATTGGTGTACTGATCATTACTTGAAAGTATCATGAAGATTGGATGAAAAAAATGTATGTTGAGATTTCAGGAGACTCTAGTTTTTGGAAGTTTGGCAATCCCTTTCAATATAAGTGATATTCGCGAGTCCCTGTATTAGGCTACATCAAGAGGAAACAAACCTTAGAGATAGAACGTAGAACTACTGTATTGTGTCAAGTTTCAAGAAGCTAGCACAAACCGTGTTTGATTTAGAGTTCGAACTGCATCTGTCAATATAGAAGAAAACAGAGTGAAACCTAAAAATTCAAACTGTTACTGCAAACGGATGCTTCAACGTAGGAGAACGAAACTTGGACATCCAAGTTTGATTGGAGTACTGCTCATTATTTGAAAGTATCAGGAAGGTCGGAAAAAAAATATATGTTGTGATTTCAGGAGACTGTAGTTTTTTGGCAGCCTAACAACGCCTTTCATTGAATGAGTTATTCGCCAGCCTGTGCTTAAGGCTACATCAAGAGGAAACAAACCTTAGAGATAGAACGTAGAACTACTGTATTGTGTCACGTTTCAAGAAGCTAGCACAAACCGTGTTTGATTTAGAGTTCGAACTGCATCTGTCAATATAGGAGAAAACAGAGTGAAACCTAAAAATTCAAACTGTTACTGCAAACGGATGCTTCAACGTAGGAGAACGAAACTTGGGCATCCAAGTGGGATTGGTGTACTGATCATTACTTGAAAGTATCATGAAGATTGGATGAAAAAATGTATGTTGTGATTTCAGGAGACTGTAGTTTTTTGGCAGCCTAACAACGCCTTTCATTGAATGAGTTATTCGCCAGCCTGTGCTTAAGGCTACATCAAGAGGAAACAAACCTTAGAGATAGAACGTAGAACTACTGTATTGGGTCAAGTTTCAAGAAGCTAGCACAAACCGTGTTTGATTTAGAGTTCGAACTGCATCTGTCAATATAGGAGAAAACAGAGTGAAACCTAAAAATTCAAACTGTTACTGCAAACGGATGCTTCAACGTAGGAGAACGATACTTGGGCATTCAAGTGGGATTGGTGTACTGATCATTACTTGAAAGTATCATGAAGATTGGATGAAAAAATGTATGTTGAGATTTCAGGAGACTCTAGTTTTTGGAAGTTTGGCAACCCCTTTCAATATAAGTTTATTTGCGAGTCCCTGTATTAGGCTACATCAAGAGGAAACAAACCTTAGAGATAGAACGTAGAACTACTGTATTGTGTCACGTTTCAAGAAGCTAGCACAAACCGTGTTTGATTTAGAGTTCTAACTGCATCTGTCAATATAGAAGAAAACAGAGTGAAACCTAAAAATTGAAACTGTTACTGCAAACGGATGCTTCAACGTAGGAGAACGAAACTTGGACATCCAAGTTTGATTGGAGTACTGCTCATTATTTGAAAGTATCAGGAAGGTCGGAAAAAAAATATATGTTTTGATTTCAGGAGACTGTAGTTTTTTGGCAGCCTAACAACGCCTTTCATTGAATGAGTTATTCGCCAGCCTGTGCTTAAGGCTACATCAAGAGGAAACAAACCTTAGAGATAGAACGTAGAACTACTGTATTGTGTCAAGTTTCAAGAAGCTAGCACAAACCGTGTTTGATTTAGAGTTCGAACTGCATCTGTCAATATAGGAGAAAACAGAGTGAAACCTAAAAATTCAAACTGTTATTGCAAACGGATGCTTCAACGTAGGAGAACGAAACTTGGGCATCCAAGTGGGATTGGTGTACTGATCATTACTTGAAAGTATCATGAAGATTGGATGAAAAAATGTATGTTGTGATTTCAGGAGACTGTAGTTTTTTGGCAGCCTAACAACGCCTTTCATTGAATGAGTTATTCGCCAGCCTGTGCTTAAGGCTACATCAAGAGGAAACAAACCTTAGAGATAGAACGTAGAACTACTGTATTGTGTCACGTTTCAAGAAGCTAGCACAAACCGTGTTTGATTTAGAGTTCTAACTGCATCTGTCAATATAGAAGAAAACGCAGTGAAACCTAAAAATTCAAACTGTTACTGCAAACGGATGCTTCAACGTAGGAGAACGAAACTTGGACATCCAAGTTTGATTGGAGTACTGCTCATTATTTGAAAGTATCAGGAAGGTCGGAAAAAAAATATATGTTGTGATTTCAGGAGACTGTAGTTTTTTGGCAGCCTAACAACGCCTTTCATTGAATGAGTTATTCGCCAGCCTGTGCTTAAGGCTACATCAAGAGGAAACAAACCTTAGAGATAGAACGTAGAACTACTGTATTGTGTCAAGTTTCAAGAAGCTAGCACAAACCGTGTTTGATTTAGAGTTCGAACTGCATCTGTCAATATAGGAGAAAACAGAGTGAAACCTAAAAATTCAAACTGTTACTGCAAACGGATGCTTCAACGTAGGAGAACGAAACTTGGGCATCCAAGTGGGATTGGTGTACTGATCATTACTTGAAAGTATCATGAAGATTGGATGAAAAAATGTATGTTGTGATTTCAGAAGACTGTAGTTTTTTGGCAGCCTAACAACGCCTTTCATTGAATGAGTTATTCGCCAGCCTGTGCTTAAGGCTACATCAAGAGGAAACAAACCTTAGAGATAGAACGTAGAACTACTGTATTGTGTCACGTTTCAAGAAGCTAGCACAAACCGTGTTTGATTTAGAGTTCGAACTGCATCTGTCAATATAGGAGAAAACGCAGTGAAACCTAAAAATTCAAACTGTTACTGCAAACGGATGCTTCAACGTAGGAGAACGAAACTTGGGCATCCAAGTGGGATTGGTGTACTGATCATTACTTGAAAGTATCATGAAGATTGGATGAAAAAATGTATGTTGTGATTTCAGGAGACTGTAGTTTTTTGGCAGCCTAACAACGCCTTTCATTGAATGAGTTATTCGCCAGCCTGTGCTTAAGGCTACATCAAGAGGAAACAAACCTTAGAGATAGAACGTAGAACTACTGTATTGTGTCACGTTTCAAGAAGCTAGCACAAACCGTGTTTGATTTAGAGTTCGAACTGCATCTGTCAATATAGAAGAAAACGCAGTGAAACCTAAAAATTCAAACTGTTACTGCAAACGGATGCTTCATCGTAGGAGAACGATACTTGGGCATCCAAGTGGGAGTGGTGTACTGATCATTACTTGAAAGTATCATGAAGATTGGATGAAAATATGTATGTTGAGATTTCAGGAGACTCTAGTTTTTGGAAGTTTGGCAACCCCTTTCAATATAAGTGTTATTCGCGAGTCCCTGTATTAGGCTACATCAAGAGGAAACAAACCTTAGAGATAGAACGTAGAACTACTGTATTGTGTCACGTTTCAAGAAGCTAGCACAAACCGTGTTTGATTTAGAGTTCTAACTGCATCTGTCAATATAGAAGAAAACAGAGTGAAACCTAAAAATTCAAACTGTTACTGCAAATGGATGCTTCAACGTAGGAGAACGAAACTTGGGCATCCAAGTGGGATTGGTGTACTGATCATTACTTGAAAGTATCATGAAGATTGAATGAGAAAATGTATGTTGTGATTTCAGGAGACTGTAGTTTTTTTGGCAGCCTAACAACGCCTTTCATTGAATGAGTTATTCGCCAGCCTGTGCTTAAGGCTACATCAAGAGGAAACAAACCTTAGAGATAGAATGTAGAACTACTGTATTGTGTCAAGTTTCAAGAAGCTAGCACAAACCGTGTTTGATTTAGAGTTCGAACTGCATCTGTCAATATAGAAGAAAACACAGTGAAACCTAAAAATTCAAACTGTTACTGCAAACGGATGCTTCAACGTAGGAGAACGAAACTTGGACATCCAAGTTTGATTGGAGTACTGCTCATTATTTGAAAGTATCAGGAAGGTCGGAAAAAAAATATATGTTGTGATTTCAGGAGACTGTAGTTTTTTGGCAGCCTAACAACGCCTTTCATTGAATGAGTTATTCGCCAGCCTGTGCTTAAGGCTACATCAAGAGGAAACAAACCTTAGAGATAGAACGTAGAACTACTGTATTGTGTCAAGTTTCAAGAAGCTAGCACAAACCGTGTTTGATTTAGAGTTCGAACTGCATCTGTCAATATAGGAGAAAACAGAGTGAAACCTAAAAATTCAAACTGTTACTGCAAACGGATGCTTCAACGTAGGAGAACGATACTTGGGCATCCACGTGGGATTGGTGTACTGATCATTACTTGAAAGTATCATGAAGATTGGATGAAAAAAATGTATGTTGAGATTTCAGGAGACTCTAGTTTTTGGAAGTTTGGCAATCCCTTTCAATATAAGTGATATTCGCGAGTCCCTGTATTAGGCTACATCAAGAGGAAACAAACCTTAGAGATAGAACGTAGAACTACTGTATTGTGTCTAGTTTCAAGAAGCTAGCACAAACCGTGTTTGATTTAGAGTTCTAACTGCATCTGTCAATATAGAAGAAAACAGAGTGAAACCTAAAAATTCAAACTGTTACTGCAAACGGATGCTTCAACTTAGGAGAACGAAACTTGGACATCCAAGTTTGATTGGAGTACTGCTCATTATTTGAAAGTATCAGGAAGGTCGGAAAAAAAATATATGTTGTGATTTCAGGAGACTGTAGTTTTTTGGCAGCCTAACAACGCCTTTCATTGAATGAGTTATTCGCCAGCCTGTGCTTAAGGCCACATCAAGAGGAAACAAACCTTAGAGATAGAACGTAGAACTACTGTATTGTGTCACGTTTCAAGAAGCTAGCACAAACCGTGTTTGATTTAGAGTTCGAACTGCATCTGTCAATATAGAAGAAAACAGAGTGAAACCTAAAAATTCAAACTGTTACTGCAAACGGATGCTTCAACGTAGGAGAACGAAACTTGGACATCCAAGTTTGATTGGAGTACTGCTCATTATTTGAAAGTATCAGGAAGGTCGGAAAAAAAATATATGTTGTGATTTCAGGAGACTGTAGTTTTTTGGCAGCCTAACAACGCCTTTCATTGAATGAGTTATTCGCCAGCCTGTGCTTAAGGCTACATCAAGAGGAAACAAACCTTAGAGATAGAACGTAGAACTACTGTATTGTGTCACGTTTCAAGAAGCTAGCACAAACCGTGTTTGATTTAGAGTTCGAACTGCATCTGTCAATATAGGAGAAAACAGAGTGAAACCTAAAAATTCAAACTGTTACTGCAAACGGATGCTTCAACGTAGGAGAACGAAACTTGGGCATCCAAGTGGGATTGGTGTACTGATCATTACTTGAAAGTATCATGAAGATTGGATGAAAAAATGTATGTTGTGATTTCAGGAGACTGTAGTTTTTTGGCAGCCTAACAACGCCTTTCATTGAATGAGTTATTCGCCAGCCTGTGCTTAAGGCTACATCAAGAGGAAACAAACCTTAGAGATAGAACGTAGAACTACTGTATTGTGTCAAGTTTCAAGAAGCTAGCACAAACCGTGTTTGATTTAGAGTTCGAACTGCATCTGTCAATATAGGAGAAAACAGAGTGAAACCTAAAAATTCAAACTGTTACTGCAAACGGATGCTTCAACGTAGGAGAACGATACTTGGGCATTCAAGTGGGATTGGTGTACTGATCATTACTTGAAAGTATCATGAAGATTGGATGAAAAAATGTATGTTGAGTTTTCAGGAGACTCTAGTTTTTGGAAGTTTGGCAACCCCTTTCAATATAAGTTTATTCGCGAGTCCCTGTATTAGGCTACATCAAGAGGAAACAAACCTTAGAGATAGAACGTAGAACTACTGTATTGTGTCACGTTTCAAGAAGCTAGCACAAACCGTGTTTGATTTAGAGTTCTAACTGCATCTGTCAATATAGAAGAAAACAGAGTGAAACCTAAAAATTCAAACTGTTACTGCAAACGGATGCTTCAACGTAGGAGAACGAAACTTGGACATCCAAGTTTGATTGGAGTACTGCTCATTATTTGAAAGTATCAGGAAGGTCGGAAAAAAAATATATGTTGTGATTTCAGGAGACTGTAGTTTTTTGGCAGCCTAACAACGCCTTTCATTGAATGAGTTATTCGCCAGCCTGTGCTTAAGGCTACATCAAGAGGAAACAAACCTTAGAGATAGAACGTAGAACTACTGTATTGTGTCACGTTTCAAGAAGCTAGCACAAACCGTGTTTGATTTAGAGTTCGAACTGCATCTGTCAATATAGGAGAAAACAGAGTGAAACCTAAAAATTCAAACTGTTACTGCAAACGGATGCTTCAACGTAGGAGAACGAAACTTGGGCATCCAAGTGGGATTGGTGTACTGATCATTACTTGAAAGTATCATGAAGATTGGATGATAAAATGTATGTTGTGATTTCAGGAGACTGTAGTTTTTTGGCAGCCTAACAACGCCTTTCATTGAATGAGTTATTCTCCAGCCTGTGCTTAAGGCTACATCAAGAGGAAACAAACCTTAGAGATAGAACGTAGAACTACTGTATTGTGTCAAGTTTCAAAAAGCTAGCACAAACCGTGTTTGATTTAGAGTTCGAACTGCATCTGTCAATATAGGAGAAAACAGAGTGAAACCTAAAAATTCAAACTGTTACTGCAAACGGATGCTTCAACGTAGGAGAACGATACTTGGGCATTCAAGTGGGATTGGTGTACTGATCATTACTTGAAAGTATCATGAAGATTGGATGAAAAAATGTATGTTGAGATTTCAGGAGACTCTAGTTTTTGGAAGTTTGGCAACCCCTTTCAATATAAGTTTATTCGCGAGTCCCTGTATTAGGCTACATCAAGAGGAAACAAACCTTAGAGATAGAACGTAGAACTACTGTATTGTGTCACGTTTCAAGAAGCTAGCACAAACCGTGTTTGATTTAGAGTTCTAACTGCATCTGTCAATATAGAAGAAAACAGAGTGAAACCTAAAAATTCAAACTGTTACTGCAAACGGATGCTTCAACGTAGGAGAACGAAACTTGGACATCCAAGTTTGATTGGAGTACTGCTCATTATTTGAAAGTATCAGGAAGGTCGGAAAAAAAATATATGTTGTGATTTCAGGAGACTGTAGTTTTTTGGCAGCCTAACAACGCCTTTCATTGAATGAGTTATTCGCCAGCCTGTGCTTAAGGCTACATCAAGAGGAAACAAACCTTAGAGATAGAACGTAGAACTACTGTATTGTGTCAAGTTTCAAGAAGCTAGCACAAACCGTGTTTGATTTAGAGTTCGAACTGCATCTGTCAATATAGGAGAAAACAGAGTGAAACCTAAAAATTCAAACTGTTACTGCAAACGGATGCTTCAACGTAGGAGAACGAAACTTGGGCATCCAAGTGGGATTGGTGTACTGATCATTACTTGAAAGTATCATGAAGATTGAATGAGAAAATGTATGTTGTGATTTCAGGAGACTGTAGTTTTTTTGGCAGCCTAACAACGCCTTTCATTGAATGAGTTATTCGCCAGCCTGTGCTTAAGGCTACATCAAGAGGAAACAAACCTTAGAGATAGAATGTAGAACTACTGTATTGTGTCAAGTTTCAAGAAGCTAGCACAAACCGTGTTTGATTTAGAGTTCGAACTGCATCTGTCAATATAGGAGAAAACAGAGTGAAACCTAAAAATTCAAACTGTTACTGCAAATGGATGCTTCAACGTAGGAGAAAGAAACTTGGGCATCCAAGTGGGATTGGTGTACTGATCATTACTTGAAAGTATCATGAAGATTGGATGAAAAAATGTATGTTGTGATTTCAGGAGACTGTAGTTTTTTGGCAGCCTAACAACGCCTTTCATTGAATGAGTTATTCGCCAGCCTGTGCTTAAGGCTACATCAAGAGGAAACAAACCTTAGAGATAGAACGTAGAACTACTGTATTGTGTCACGTTTCAAGAAGCTAGCACAAACCGTGTTTGATTTAGAGTTCGAACTGCATCTGTCAATATAGAAGAAAACGCAGTGAAACCTAAAAATTCAAACTGTTACTGCAAACGGATGCTTCAACGTAGGAGAACGAAACTTGGGCATCCAAGTGGGATTGGTGTACTGATCATTACTTGAAAGTATCATGAAGATTGGATGAAAAAATGTATGTTGTGATTTCAGGAGACTGTAGTTTTTTGGCAGCCTAACAACGCCTTTCATTGAATGAGTTATTCGCCAGCCTGTGCTTAAGGCTACATCAAGAGGAAACAAACCTTAGAGATAGAACGTAGAACTACTGTATTGTGTCACGTTTCAAGAAGCTAGCACAAACCGTGTTTGATTTAGAGTTCGAACTGCATCTGTCAATATAGAAGAAAACGCAGTGAAACCTAAAAATTCAAACTGTTACTGCAAACGGATGCTTCAACGTAGGAGAACGAAACTTGGACATCCAAGTTTGATTGGAGTACTGCTCATTATTTGAAAGTATCAGGAAGGTCGGAAAAAAAATATATGTTGTGATTTCAGGAGACTGTAGTTTTTTGGCAGCCTAACAACGCCTTTCATTGAATGAGTTATTCGCCAGCCTGTGCTTAAGGCTACATCAAGAGGAAACAAACCTTAGAGATAGAACGTAGAACTACTGTATTGTGTCACGTTTCAAGAAGCTAGCACAAACCGTGTTTGATTTAGAGTTCGAACTGCATCTGTCAATATAGGAGAAAACAGAGTGAAACCTAAAAATTCAAACTGTTACTGCAAACGGATGCTTCAACGTAGGAGAACGATACTTGGGCATCCACGTGGGATTGGTGTACTGATCATTACTTGAAAGTATCATGAAGATTGGATGAAAAAAATGTATGTTGAGATTTCAGGAGACTCTAGTTTTTGGAAGTTTGGCAATCCCTTTCAATATAAGTGTTATTCCCGAGTCCCTGTATTAGGCTACATCAAGAGGAAACAAACCTTAGAGATAGAACGTAGAACTACTGTATTGTGTCACGTTTCAAGAAGCTAGCACAAACCGTGTTTGATTTAGAGTTCTAACTGCATCTGTCAATATAGAAGAAAACAGAGTGAAACCTAAAAATTCAAACTGTTACTGCAAACGGATGCTTCAACGTAGGAGAACGAAACTTGGACATCCAAGTTTGATTGGAGTACTGCTCATTATTTGAAAGTATCAGGAAGGTCGGAAAAAAAATATATGTTGTGATTTCAGGAGACTGTAGTTTTTTGGCAGACTAACAACGCCTTTCATTGAATGAGTTATTCGCCAGCCTGTGCTTAAGGCTACATCAAGAGGAAACAAACCTTAGAGATAGAACGTAGAACTACTGTATTGTGTCACGTTTCAAGAAGCTAGCACAAACCGTGTTTGATTTAGAGTTCGAACTGCATCTGTCAATATAGGAGAAAACAGAGTGAAACCTAAAAATTCAAACTGTTACTGCAAACGGATGCTTCAACGTAGGAGAACGAAACTTGGGCATCCAAGTGGGATTGGTGTACTGATCATTACTTGAAAGTATCATGAAGATTGGATGAAAAAATGTATGTTGTGATTTCAGGAGACTGTAGTTTTTTGGCAGCCTAACAACGCCTTTCATTGAATGAGTTATTCGCCAGCCTGTGCTTAAGGCTACATCAAGAGGAAACAAACCTTAGAGATAGAACGTAGAACTACTGTATTGTGTCAAGTTTCAAGAAGCTAGCACAAACCGTGTTTGATTTAGAGTTCGAACTGCATCTGTCAATATAGGAGAAAACAGAGTGAAACCTAAAAATTCAAACTGTTACTGCAAACGGATGCTTCAACGTAGGAGAACGATACTTGGGCATCCAAGTGGGATTGGTGTACTGATCATTACTTGAAAGTATCATGAAGATTGGATGAAAAAATGTATGTTGAGATTTCAGGAGACTCTAGTTTTTGGAAGTTTGGCAACCCCTTTCAATATAAGTGTTATTCGCGAGTCCCTGTATTAGGCTACATCAAGAGGAAACAAACCTTAGAGATAGAACGTAGAACTACTGTATTGTGTCACGTTTCAAGAAGCTAGCACAAACCGTGTTTGATTTAGAGTTCTAACTGCATCTGTCAATATAGAAGAAAACAGAGTGAAACCTAAAAATTCAAACTGTTACTGCAAACGGATGCTTCAACGTAGGAGAACGAAACTTGGACATCCAAGTTTGATTGGAGTACTGCTCATTATTTGAAAGTATCAGGAAGGTCGGAAAAAAAATATATGTTGTGATTTCAGGAGACTGTAGTTTTTTGGCAGCCTAACAACGCCTTTCATTGAATGAGTTATTCGCCAGCCTGTGCTTAAGGCTACATCAAGAGGAAACAAACCTTAGAGATAGAACGTAGAACTACTGTATTGTGTCAAGTTTCAAGAAGCTAGCACAAACCGTGTTTGATTTAGAGTTCGAACTGCATCTGTCAATATAGGAGAAAACAGAGTGAAACCTAAAAATTCAAACTGTTACTGCAAACGGATGCTTCAACGTAGGAGAACGAAACTTGGGCATCCAAGTGGGATTGGTGTACTGATCATTACTTGAAAGTATCATGAAGATTGAATGAGAAAATGTATGTTGTGATTTCAGGAGACTGTAGTTTTTTTGGCAGCCTAACAACGCCTTTCCTTGAATGAGTTATTCGCCAGCCTGTGCTTAAGGCTACATCAAGAGGAAACAAACCTTAGAGATAGAATGTAGAACTACTGTATTGTGTCAAGTTTCAAGAAGCTAGCACAAACCGTGTTTGATTTAGAGTTCGAACTGCATCTGTCAATATAGGAGAAAACAGAGTGAAACCTAAAAATTCAAACTGTTACTGCAAACGGATGCTTCAACGTAGGAGAACGAAACTTGGACATCCAAGTTTGATTGGAGTACTGCTCATTATTTGAAAGTATCAGGAAGGTCGGAAAAAAAATATATGTTGTGATTTCAGGAGACTGTAGTTTTTTGGCAGCCTAACAACGCCTTTCATTGAATGAGTTATTCGCCAGCCTGTGCTTAAGGCTACATCAAGAGGAAACAAACCTTAGAGATAGAACGTAGAACTACTGTATTGTGTCAAGTTTCAAGAAGCTAGCACAAACCGTGTTTGATTTAGAGTTCGAACTGCATCTGTCAATATAGGAGAAAACAGAGTGAAACCTAAAAATTCAAACTGTTACTGCAAACGGATGCTTCAACGTAGGAGAACGAAACTTGGGCATCCAAGTGGGATTGGTGTACTGATCATTACTTGAAAGTATCATGAAGATTGAATGAGAAAATGTATGTTGTGATTTCAGGAGACTGTAGTTTTTTTGGCAGCCTAACAACGCCTTTCATTGAATGAGTTATTCGCCAGCCTGTGCTTAAGGCTACATCAAGAGGAAACAAACCTTAGAGATAGAATGTAGAACTACTGTATTGTGTCAAGTTTCAAGAAGCTAGCACAAACCGTGTTTGATTTAGAGTTCGAACTGCATCTGTCAATATAGGAGAAAACAGAGTGAAACCTAAAAATTCAAACTGTTACTGCAAATGGATGCTTCAACGTAGGAGAAAGAAACTTGGGCATCCAAGTGGGATTGGTGTACTGATCATTACTTGAAAGTATCATGAAGATTGGATGAAAAAATGTATGTTGTGATTTCAGGAGACTGTAGTTTTTTGGCAGCCTAACAACGCCTTTCATTGAATGAGTTATTCGCCAGCCTGTGTTTAAGGCTACATCAAGAGGAAACAAACCTTAGAGATAGAACGTAGAACTACTGTTTTGTGTCACGTTTCAAGAAGCTAGCACAAACCGTGTTTGATTTAGAGTTCGAACTGCATCTGTCAATATAGGAGAAAACAGAGTGAAACCTAAAAATTCAAACTGTTACTGCAAACGGATGCTTCAACGTAGGAGAACGAAACTTGGGCATCCAAGTGGGATTGGTGTACTGATCATTACTTGAAAGTATCATGAAGATTGAATAAGAAAATGTATGTTGTGATTTCAGGAGACTGTAGTTTTTTTGGCAGCCTAACAACGCCTTTCATTGAATGAGTTATTCGCCAGCCTGTGCTTAAGGCTACATCAAGAGGAAACAAACCTTAGAGATAGAATGTAGAACTACTGTATTGTGTCAAGTTTCAAGAAGCTAGCACAAACCGTGTTTGATTTAGAGTTCGAACTGCATCTGTCAATATAGGAGAAAACAGAGTGAAACCTAAAAATTCAAACTGTTACTGCAAATGGATGCTTCAACGTAGGAGAAAGAAACTTGGGCATCCAAGTGGGATTGGTGTACTGATCATTACTTGAAAGTATCATGAAGATTGGATGAAAAAATGTATGTTGTGATTTCAGGAGACTGTAGTTTTTTGGCAGCCTAACAACGCCTTTCATTGAATGAGTTATTCGCCAGCCTGTGCTTAAGGCTACATCAAGAGGAAACAAACCTTAGAGATAGAACGTAGAACTACTGTATTGTGTCACGTTTCAAGAAGCTAGCACAAACCGTGTTTGATTTAGAGTTCGAACTGCATCTGTCAATATAGAAGAAAACGCAGTGAAACCTAAAAATTCAAACTGTTACTGCAAACGGATGCTTCAACGTAGGAGAACGAAACTTGGGCATCCAAGTGGGATTGGTGTACTGATCATTACTTGAAAGTATCATGAAGATTGGATGAAAAAATGTATGTTGTGATTTCAGGAGACTGTAGTTTTTTGGCAGCCTAACAACGCCTTTCATTGAATGAGTTATTCGCCAGCCTGTGCTTAAGGCTACATCAAGAGGAAACAAACCTTAGAGATAGAACGTAGAACTACTGTATTGTGTCACGTTTCAAGAAGCTAGCACAAACCATGTTTGATTTAGAGTTCGAACTGCATCTGTCAATATAGAAGAAAACGCAGTGAAACCTAAAAATTCAAACTGTTACTGCAAACGGATGCTTCAACGTAGGAGAACGAAACTTGGACATCCAAGTTTGATTGGAGTACTGCTCATTATTTGAAAGTATCAGGAAGGTCGGAAAAAAATATATGTTGTGATTTCAGGAGACTGTAGTTTTTTGGCAGCCTAACAACGCCTTTCATTGAATGAGTTATTCGCCAGCCTGTGCTTAAGGCTACATCAAGAGGAAACAAACCTTAGAGATAGAACGTAGAACTACTGTATTGTGTCACGTTTCAAGAAGCTAGCACAAACCGTGTTTGATTTAGAGTTCGAACTGCATCTGTCAATATAGGAGAAAACAGAGTGAAACCTAAAAATTCAAACTGTTACTGCAAACGGATGCTTCAACGTAGGAGAACGATACTTGGGCATCCACGTGGGATTGGTGTACTGATCATTACTTGAAAGTATCATGAAGATTGGATGAAAAAAATGTATGTTGAGATTTCAGGAGACTCTAGTTTTTGGAAGTTTGGCAATCCCTTTCAATATAAGTGTTATTCCCGAGTCCCTGTATTAGGCTACATCAAGAGGAAACAAACCTTAGAGATAGAACGTAGAACTACTGTATTGTGTCACGTTTCAAGAAGCTAGCACAAACCGTGTTTGATTTAGAGTTCGAACTGCATCTGTCAATATAGGAGAAAACAGAGTGAAACCTAAAAATTCAAACTGTTACTGCAAACGGATGCTTCAACGTAGGAGAACGAAACTTGGGCATCCAAGTGGGATTGGTGTACTGATCATTACTTGAAAGAATCATGAAGATTGGATGAAAAAATGTATGTTGTGATTTCAGGAGACTGTAGTTTTTTGGCAGCCTAACAACGCCTTTCATTGAATGAGTTATTCGCCAGCCTGTGCTTAAGGCTACATCAAGAGGAAACAAACCTTAGAGATAGAACGTAGAACTACTGTATTGTGTCAAGTTTCAAGAAGCTAGCACAAACCGTGTTTGATTTAGAGTTCGAACTGCATCTGTCAATATAGGAGAAAACAGAGTGAAACCTAAAAATTCAAACTGTTACTGCAAACGGATGCTTCAACGTAGGAGAACGATACTTGGGCATCCAAGTGGGATTGGTGTACTGATCATTACTTGAAAGTATCATGAAGATTGGATGAAAAAATGTATGTTGAGATTTCAGGAGACTCTAGTTTTTGGAAGTTTGGCAACCCCTTTCAATATAAGTGTTATTCGCGAGTCCCTGTATTAGGCTACATCAAGAGGAAACAAACCTTAGAGATAGAACGTAGAACTACTGTATTGTGTCACGTTTCAAGAAGCTAGCACAAACCGTGTTTGATTTAGAGTTCTAACTGCATCTGTCAATATAGAAGAAAACAGAGTGAAACCTAAAAATTCAAACTGTTACTGCAAACGGATGCTTCAACGTAGGAGAACGAAACTTGGACATCCAAGTTTGATTGGAGTACTGCTCATTATTTGAAAGTATCAGGAAGGTCGGAAAAAAAATATATGTTGTGATTTCAGGAGACTGTAGTTTTTTGGCAGCCTAACAACGCCTTTCATTGAATGAGTTATTCGCCAGCCTGTGCTTAAGGCTACATCAAGAGGAAACAAACCTTAGAGATAGAACGTAGAACTACTGTATTGTGTCAAGTTTCAAGAAGCTAGCACAAACCGTGTTTGATTTAGAGTTCGAACTGCATCTGTCAATATAGGAGAAAACAGAGTGAAACCTAAAAATTCAAACTGTTACTGCAAACGGATGCTTCAACGTAGGAGAACGAAACTTGGGCATCCAAGTGGGATTGGTGTACTGATCATTACTTGAAAGTATCATGAAGATTGAATGAGAAAATGTATGTTGTGATTTCAGGAGACTGTAGTTTTTTTGGCAGCCTAACAACGCCTTTCCTTGAATGAGTTATTCGCCAGCCTGTGCTTAAGGCTACATCAAGAGGAAACAAACCTTAGAGATAGAATGTAGAACTACTGTATTGTGTCAAGTTTCAAGAAGCTAGCACAAACCGTGTTTGATTTAGAGTTCGAACTGCATCTGTCAATATAGGAGAAAACAGAGTGAAACCTAAAAATTCAAACTGTTACTGCAAACGGATGCTTCAACGTAGGAGAACGAAACTTGGACATCCAAGTTTGATTGGAGTACTGCTCATTATTTGAAAGTATCAGGAAGGTCGGAAAAAAAATATATGTTGTGATTTCAGGAGACTGTAGTTTTTTGGCAGCCTAACAACGCCTTTCATTGAATGAGTTATTCGCCAGCCTGTGCTTAAGGCTACATCAAGAGGAAACAAACCTTAGAGATAGAACGTAGAACTACTGTATTGTGTCAAGTTTCAAGAAGCTAGCACAAACCGTGTTTGATTTAGAGTTCGAACTGCATCTGTCAATATAGGAGAAAACAGAGTGAAACCTAAAAATTCAAACTGTTACTGCAAACGGATGCTTCAACGTAGGAGAACGAAACTTGGGCATCCAAGTGGGATTGGTGTACTGATCATTACTTGAAAGTATCATGAAGATTGAATGAGAAAATGTGTGTTGTGATTTCAGGAGACTGTAGTTTTTTTGGCAGCCTAACAACGCCTTTCATTGAATGAGTTATTCGCCAGCCTGTGCTTAAGGCTACATCAAGAGGAAACAAACCTTAGAGATAGAATGTAGAACTACTGTATTGTGTCAAGTTTCAAGAAGCTAGCACAAACCGTGTTTGATTTAGAGTTCGAACTGCATCTGTCAATATAGGAGAAAACAGAGTGAAACCTAAAAATTCAAACTGTTACTGCAAATGGATGCTTCAACGTAGGAGAAAGAAACTTGGGCATCCAAGTGGGATTGGTGTACTGATCATTACTTGAAAGTATCATGAAGATTGGATGAAAAAATGTATGTTGTGATTTCAGGAGACTGTAGTTTTTTGGCAGCCTAACAACGCCTTTCATTGAATGAGTTATTCGCCAGCCTGTGTTTAAGGCTACATCAAGAGGAAACAAACCTTAGAGATAGAACGTAGAACTACTGTTTTGTGTCACGTTTCAAGAAGCTAGCACAAACCGTGTTTGATTTAGAGTTCGAACTGCATCTGTCAATATAGAAGAAAACGCAGTGAAACCTAAAAATTCAAACTGTTACTGCAAACGGATGCTTCAACGTAGGAGAACGAAACTTGGGCATCCAAGTGGGATTGGTGTACTGATCCTTACTTGAAAGTATCATGAAGATTGGATGAAAAAATGTATGTTGTGATTTCAGGAGACTGTAGTTTTTTGGCAGCCTAACAACGCCTTTCATTGAATGAGTTATTCGCCAGCCTGTGCTTAAGGCTACATCAAGAGGAAACAAACCTTAGAGATAGAACGTAGAACTACTGTATTGTGTCACGTTTCAAGAAGCTAGCACAAACCGTGTTTGATTTAGAGTTCGAACTGCATCTGTCAATATAGAAGAAAACGCAGTGAAACCTAAAAATTCAAACTGTTACTGCAAACGGATGCTTCAACGTAGGAGAACGAAACTTGGACATCCAAGTTTGATTGGAGTACTGCTCATTATTTGAAAGTATCAGGAAGGTCGGAAAAAAAATATATGTTGTGATTTCAGGAGACTGTAGTTTTTTGGCAGCCTAACAACGCCTTTCATTGAATGAGTTATTCGCCAGCCTGTGCTTAAGGCTACATCAAGAGGAAACAAACCTTAGAGATAGAACGTAGAACTACTGTATTGTGTCACGTTTCAAGAAGCTAGCACAAACCGTGTTTGATTTAGAGTTCGAACTGCATCTGTCAATATAGGAGAAAACAGAGTGAAACCTAAAAATTCAAACTGTTACTGCAAACGGATGCTTCAACGTAGGAGAACGATACTTGGGCATCCACGTGGGATTGGTGTACTGATCATTACTTGAAAGTATCATGAAGATTGGATGAAAAAAATGTATGTTGAGATTTCAGGAGACTCTAGTTTTTGGAAGTTTGGCAACCCCTTTCAATATAAGTGTTATTCGCGAGTCCCTGTATTAGGCTACATCAAGAGGAAACAAACCTTAGAGATAGAACGTAGAACTACTGTATTGTGTCACGTTTCAAGAAGCTAGCACAAACCGTGTTTGATTTAGAGTTCTAACTGCATCTGTCAATATAGAAGAAAACAGAGTGAAACCTAAAAATTCAAACTGTTACTGCAAACGGATGCTTCAACGTAGGAGAACGAAACTTGGACATCCAAGTTTGATTGGAGTACTGCTCATTATTTGAAAGTATCAGGAAGGTCGGAAAAAAAATATATGTTGTGATTTCAGGAGACTGTAGTTTTTTGGCAGACTAACAACGCCTTTCATTGAATGAGTTATTCGCCAGCCTGTGCTTAAGGCTACATCAAGAGGAAACAAACCTTAGAGATAGAACGTAGAACTACTGTATTGTGTCACGTTTCAAGAAGCTAGCACAAACCGTGTTTGATTTAGAGTTCGAACTGCATCTGTCAATATAGGAGAAAACAGAGTGAAACCTAAAAATTCAAACTGTTACTGCAAACGGATGCTTCAACGTAGGAGAACGAAACTTGGGCATCCAAGTGGGATTGGTGTACTGATCATTACTTGAAAGTATCATGAAGATTGAATGAGAAAATGTATGTTGTGATTTCAGGACACTGTAGTTTTTTTGGCAGCCTAACAACGCCTTTCCTTGAATGAGTTATTCGCCAGCCTGTGCTTAAGGCTACATCAAGAGGAAACAAACCTTAGAGATAGAATGTAGAACTACTGTATTGTGTCAAGTTTCAAGAAGCTAGCACAAACCGTGTTTGATTTAGAGTTCGAACTGCATCTGTCAATATAGGAGAAAACAGAGTGAAACCTAAAAATTCAAACTGTTACTGCAAACGGATGCTTCAACGTAGGAGAACGAAACTTGGACATCCAAGTTTGATTGGAGTACTGCTCATTATTTGAAAGTATCAGGAAGGTCGGAAAAAAAATATATGTTGTGATTTCAGGAGACTGTAGTTTTTTGGCAGCCTAACAACGCCTTTCATTGAATGAGTTATTCGCCAGCCTGTGCTTAAGGCTACATCAAGAGGAAACAAACCTTAGAGATAGAACGTAGAACTACTGTATTGTGTCAAGTTTCAAGAAGCTAGCACAAACCGTGTTTGATTTAGAGTTCGAACTGCATCTGTCAATATAGGAGAAAACAGAGTGAAACCTAAAAATTCAAACTGTTACTGCAAACGGATGCTTCAACATAGGAGAACGAAACTTGGGCATCCAAGTGGGATTGGTGTACTGATCATTACTTGAAAGTATCATGAAGATTGAATGAGAAAATGTATGTTGTGATTTCAGGAGACTGTAGTTTTTTTGGCAGCCTAACAACGCCTTTCATTGAATGAGTTATTCGCCAGCCTGTGCTTAAGGCTACATCAAGAGGAAACAAACCTTAGAGATAGAATGTAGAACTACTGTATTGTGTCAAGTTTCAAGAAGCTAGCACAAACCGTGTTTGATTTAGAGTTCGAACTGCATCTGTCAATATAGGAGAAAACAGAGTGAAACCTAAAAATTCAAACTGTTACTGCAAATGGATGCTTCAACGTAGGAGAAAGAAACTTGGGCATCCAAGTGGGATTGGTGTACTGATCATTACTTGAAAGTATCATGAAGATTGGATGAAAAAATGTATGTTGTGATTTCAGGAGACTGTAGTTTTTTGGCAGCCTAACAACGCCTTTCATTGAATGAGTTATTCGCCAGCCTGTGTTTAAGGCTACATCAAGAGGAAACAAACCTTAGAGATAGAACGTAGAACTACTGTATTGTGTCACGTTTCAAGAAGCTAGCACAAACCGTGTTTGATTTAGAGTTCGAACTGCATCTGTCAATATAGAAGAAAACGCAGTGAAACCTAAAAATTCAAACTGTTACTGCAAACGGATGCTTCAACGTAGGAGAACGAAACTTGGGCATCCAAGTGGGATTGGTGTACTGATCATTACTTGAAAGTATCATGAAGATTGGATGAAAAAATGTATGTTGTGATTTCAGGAGACTGTAGCTTTTTGGCAGCCTAACAACGCCTTTCATTGAATGAGTTATTCGCCAGCCTGTGCTTAAGGCTACATCAAGAGGAAACAAACCTTAGAGATAGAACGTAGAACTACTGTATTGTGTCACGTTTCAAGAAGCTAGCACAAACCGTGTTTGATTTAGAGTTCGAACTGCATCTGTCAATATAGAAGAAAACGCAGTGAAACCTAAAAATTCAAACTGTTACTGCAAACGGATGCTTCAACGTAGGAGAACGAAACTTGGACATCCAAGTTTGATTGGAGTACTGCTCATTATTTGAAAGTATCAGGAAGGTCGGAAAAAAAATATATGTTGTGATTTCAGGAGACTGTAATTTTTTGGCAGCATAACAACGCCTTTCATTGAATGAGTTATTCGCCAGCCTGTGCTTAAGGCTACATCAAGAGGAAACAAACCTTAGAGATAGAACGTAGAACTACTGTATTGTGTCACGTTTCAAGAAGCTAGCACAAACCGTGTTTGATTTAGAGTTCGAACTGCATCTGTCAATATAGGAGAAAACAGAGTGAAACCTAAAAATTCAAACTGTTACTGCAAACGGATGCTTCAACGTAGGAGAACGATACTTGGGCATCCACGTGGGATTGGTGTACTGATCATTACTTGAAAGTATCATGAAGATTGGATGAAAAAAATGTATGTTGAGATTTCAGGAGACTCTAGTTTTTGGAAGTTTGGCAATCCCTTTCAATATAAGTGTTATTCGCGAGTCCCTGTATTAGGCTACATCAAGAGGAAACAAACCTTAGAGATAGAACGTAGAACTACTGTATTGTGTCACGTTTCAAGAAGCTAGCACAAACCGTGTTTGATTTAGAGTTCTAACTGCATCTGTCAATATAGAAGAAAACAGAGTGAAACCTAAAAATTCAAACTGTTACTGCAAACGGATGCTTCAACGTAGGAGAACGAAACTTGGACATCCAAGTTTGATTGGAGTACTGCTCATTATTTGAAAGTATCAGGAAGGTCGGAAAAAAAATATATGTTGTGATTTCAGGAGACTGTAGTTTTTTGGCAGACTAACAACGCCTTTCATTGAATGAGTTATTCGCCAGCCTGTGCTTAAGGCTACATCAAGAGGAATCAAACCTTAGAGATAGAACGTAGAACTACTGTATTGTGTCACGTTTCAAGAAGCTAGCACAAACCGTGTTTGATTTAGAGTTCGAACTGCATCTGTCAATATAGGAGAAAACAGAGTGAAACCTAAAAATTCAAACTGTTACTGCAAATGGATGCTTCAACGTAGGAGAACGAAACTTGGGCATCCAAGTGGGATTGGTGTACTGATCATTACTTGAAAGTATCATGAAGATTGGATGAAAAAATGTATGTTGTGATTTCAGGAGACTGTAGTTTTTTGGCAGCCTAACAACGCCTTTCATTGAATGAGTTATTCGCCAGCCTGTGCTTAAGGCTACATCAAGAGGAAACAAACCTTAGAGATAGAACGTAGAACTACTGTATTGTGTCAAGTTTCAAGAAGCTAGCACAAACCGTGTTTGATTTAGAGTTCGAACTGCATCTGTCAATATAGGAGAAAACAGAGTGAAACCTAAAAATTCAAACTGTTACTGCAAACGGATGCTTCAACGTAGGAGAACGATACTTGGGCATCCAAGTGGGATTGGTGTACTGATCATTACTTGAAAGTATCATGAGGATTGGATGAAAAAATGTATGTTGAGATTTCAGGAGACTCTAGTTTTTGGAAGTTTGGCAACCCCTTTCAATATAAGTGTTATTCGCGAGTCCCTGTATTAGGCTACATCAAGAGGAAACAAACCTTAGAGATAGAACGTAGAACTACTGTATTGTGTCACGTTTCAAGAAGCTAGCACAAACCGTGTTTGATTTAGAGTTCTAACTGCATCTGTCAATATAGAAGAAAACAGAGTGAAACCTAAAAATTCAAACTGTTACTGCAAACGGATGCTTCAACGTAGGAGAACGAAACTTGGACATCCAAGTTTGATTGGAGTACTGCTCATTATTTGAAAGTATCAGGAAGGTCGGAAAAAAAATATATGTTGTGATTTCAGGAGACTGTAGTTTTTTGGCAGCCTAACAACGCCTTTCATTGAATGAGTTATTCGCCAGCCTGTGCTTAAGGCTACATCAAGAGGAAACAAACCTTAGAGATAGAACGTAGAACTACTGTATTGTGTCACGTTTCAAGAAGCTAGCACAAACCGTGTTTGATTTAGAGTTCGAACTGCATCTGTCAATATAGGAGAAAACAGAGTGAAACCTAAAAATTCAAACTGTTACTGCAAACGGATGCTTCAACGTAGGAGAACGAAACTTGGGCATCCAAGTGGGATTGGTGTACTGATCATTACTTGAAAGAATCATGAAGATTGGATGAAAAAATGTATGTTGTGATTTCAGGAGACTGTAGTTTTTTGGCAGCCTAACAACGCCTTTCATTGAATGAGTTATTCGCCAGCCTGTGCTTAAGGCTACATCAAGAGGAAACAAACCTTAGAGATAGAACGTAGAACTACTGTATTGTGTCAAGTTTCAAGAAGCTAGCACAAACCGTGTTTGATTTAGAGTTCGAACTGCATCTGTCAATATAGGAGAAAACAGAGTGAAACCTAAAAATTCAAACTGTTACTGCAAACGGATGCTTCAACGTAGGAGAACGATACTTGGGCATCCAAGTGGGATTGGTGTACTGATCATTACTTGAAAGTATCATGAAGATTGGATGAAAAAATGTATGTTGAGATTTCAGGAGACTCTAGTTTTTGGAAGTTTGGCAACCCCTTTCAATATAAGTGTTATTCGCGAGTCCCTGTATTAGGCTACATCAAGAGGAAACAAACCTTAGAGATAGAACGTAGAACTACTGTATTGTGTCACGTTTCAAGAAGCTAGCACAAACCGTGTTTGATTTAGAGTTCTAACTGCATCTGTCAATATAGAAGAAAACAGAGTGAAACCTAAAAATTCAAACTGTTACTGCAAACGGATGCTTCAACGTAGGAGAACGAAACTTGGACATCCAAGTTTGATTGGAGTACTGCTCATTATTTGAAAGTATCAGGAAGGTCGGAAAAAAAATATATGTTGTGATTTCAGGAGACTGTAGTTTTTTGGCAGCCTAACAACGCCTTTCATTGAATGAGTTATTCGCCAGCCTGTGCTTAAGGCTACATCAAGAGGAAACAAACCTTAGAGATAGAATGTAGAACTACTGTATTGTGTCAAGTTTCAAGAAGCTAGCACAAACCGTGTTTGATTTAGAGTTCGAACTGCATCTGTCAATATAGGAGAAAACAGAGTGAAACCTAAAAATTCAAACTGTTACTGCAAACGGATGCTTCAACGTAGGAGAACGAAACTTGGGCATCCAAGTGGGATTGTTGTACTGATCATTACTTGAAAGTATCATGAAGATTGAATGAGAAAATGTATGTTGTGATTTCAGGAGACTGTAGTTTTTTTGGCAGCCTAACAACGCCTTTCCTTGAATGAGTTATTCGCCAGCCTGTGCTTAAGGCTACATCAAGAGGAAACAAACCTTAGAGATAGAATGTAGAACTACTGTATTGTGTCAAGTTTCAAGAAGCTAGCACAAACCGTGTTTGATTTAGAGTTCGAACTGCATCTGTCAATATAGGAGAAAACAGAGTGAAACCTAAAAATTCAAACTGTTACTGCAAACGGATGCTTCAACGTAGGAGAACGAAACTTGGGCATCCAAGTGGGATTGGTGTACTGATCATTACTTGAAAGTATCATGAAGATTGGATGAAAAAATGTATGTTGTGATTTCAGGAGACTGTAGTTTTTTGGCAGCCTAACAACGCCTTTCATTGAATGAGTTATTCGCCAGCCTGTGCTTAAGGCTACATCAAGAGGAAACAAACCTTAGAGATAGAACGTAGAACTACTGTATTGTGTCACGTTTCAAGAAGCTAGCACAAACCGTGTTTGATTTAGAGTTCGAACTGCATCTGTCAATATAGAAGAAAACGCAGTGAAACCTAAAAATTCAAACTGTTACTGCAAACGGATGCTTCAACGTAGGAGAACGAAACTTGGGCATCCAAGTGGGATTGGTGTACTGATCATTACTTGAAAGTATCATGAAGATTGGATGAAAAAATGTATGTTGTGATTTCAGGAGACTGTAATTTTTTGGCAGCCTAACAACGCCTTTCATTGAATGAGTTATTCGCCAGCCTGTACTTAAGGCTACATCAAGAGGAAACAAACCTTAGAGATAGAACGTAGAACTACTGTATTGTGTCACGTTTCAAGAAGCTAGCACAAACCGTGTTTGATTTAGAGTTCGAACTGCATCTGTCAATATAGAAGAAAACGCAGTGAAACCTAAAAATTCAAACTGTTACTGCAAACGGATGCTTCAACGTAGGAGAACGAAACTTGGACATCCAAGTTTGATTGGAGTACTGCTCATTATTTGAAAGTATCAGGAAGGTCGGAAAAAAAATATATGTTGTGATTTCAGGAGACTGTAGTTTTTTGGCAGCCTAACAACGCCTTTCATTGAATGAGTTATTCGCCAGCCTGTGCTTAAGGCTACATCAAGAGGAAACAAACCTTAGAGATAGAACGTAGAACTACTGTATTGTGTCACGTTTCAAGAAGCTAGCACAAACCGTGTTTGATTTAGAGTTCGAACTGCATCTGTCAATATAGGAGAAAACAGAGTGAAACCTAAAAATTCAAACTGTTACTGCAAACGGATGCTTCAACGTAGGAGAACGATACTTGGGCATCCACGTCGGATTGGTGTACTGATCATTACTTGAAAGTATCATGAAGATTGGATGAAAAAAATGTATGTTGAGATTTCAGGAGACTCTAGTTTTTGGAAGTTTGGCAATCCCTTTCAATATAAGTGTTATTCGCGAGTCCCTGTATTAGGCTACATCAAGAGGAAACAAACCTTAGAGATAGAACGTAGAACTACTGTATTGTGTCACGTTTCAAGAAGCTAGCACAAACCGTGTTTGATTTAGAGTTCTAACTGCATCAGTCAATATAGAAGAAAACAGAGTGAAACCTAAAAATTCAAACTGTTACTGCAAACGGATGCTTCAACGTAGGAGAACGAAACTTGGACATCCAAGTTTGATTGGAGTACTGCTCATTATTTGAAAGTATCAGGAAGGTCGGAAAAAAAATATATGTTGTGATTTCAGGAGACTGTAGTTTTTTGGCAGACTAACAACGCCTTTCATTGAATGAGTTATTCGCCAGCCTGTGCTTAAGGCTACATCAAGAGGAAACAAACCTTAGAGATAGAACGTAGAACTACTGTATTGTGTCACGTTTCAAGAAGCTAGCACAAACCGTGTTTGATTTAGAGTTCGAACTGCATCTGTCAATATAGGAGAAAACAGAGTGAAACCTAAAAATTCAAACTGTTACTGCAAACGGATGCTTCAACGTAGGAGAACGAAACTTGGGCATCCAAGTGGGATTGGTGTACTGATCATTACTTGAAAGTATCATGAAGATTGGATGAAAAAATGTATGTTGTGATTTCAGGAGACTGTAGTTTTTTGGCAGCCTAACAACGCCTTTCATTGAATGAGTTATTCGCCAGCCTGTGCTTAAGGCTACATCAAGAGGAAACAAACCTTAGAGATAGAACGTAGAACTACTGTATTGTGTCAAGTTTCAAGAAGCTAGCACAAACCGTGTTTGATTTAGAGTTCGAACTGCATCTGTCAATATAGGAGAAAACAGAGTGAAACCTAAAAATTCAAACTGTTACTGCAAACGGATGCTTCAACGTAGGAGAACGATACTTGGGCATCCAAGTGGGATTGGTGTACTGATCATTACTTGAAAGTATCATGAAGATTGGATGAAAAAATGTATGTTGAGATTTCAGGAGACTCTAGTTTTTGGAAGTTTGGCAACCCCTTTCAATATAAGTGTTATTCGCGAGTCCCTGTATTAGGCTACATCAAGAGGAAACAAACCTTAGAGATAGAACGTAGAACTACTGTATTGTGTCACATTTCAAGAAGCTAGCACAAACCGTGTTTGATTTAGAGTTCTAACTGCATCTGTCAATATAGAAGAAAACAGAGTGAAACCTAAAAATTCAAACTGTTACTGCAAACGGATGCTTCAACGTAGGAGAACGAAACTTGGACATCCAAGTTTGATTGGAGTACTGCTCATTATTTGAAAGTATCAGGAAGGTCGGAAAAAAAATATATGTTGTGATTTCAGGAGAATGTAGTTTTTTGGCAGCCTAACAACGCCTTTCATTGAATGAGTTATTCGCCAGCCTGTGCTTAAGGCTACATCAAGAGGAAACAAACCTTAGAGATAGAACGTAGAACTACTGTATTGTGTCAAGTTTCAAGAAGCTAGCACAAACCGTGTTTGATTTAGAGTTCGAACTGCATCTGTCAATATAGGAGAAAACAGAGTGAAACCTAAAAATTCAAACTGTTACTGCAAACGGATGCTTCAACGTAGGAGAACGAAACTTGGGCATCCAAGTGGGATTGGTGTACTGATCATTACTTGAAAGTATCATGAAGATTGAATGAGAAAATGTATGTTGTGATTTCAGGAGACTGTAGTTTTTTTGGCAGCCTAACAACGCCTTTCCTTGAATGAGTTATTCGCCAGCCTGTGCTTAAGGCTACATCAAGAGGAAACAAACCTTAGAGATAGAATGTAGAACTACTGTATTGTGTCAAGTTTCAAGAAGCTACCACAAACCGTGTTTGATTTAGAGTTCGAACTGCATCTGTCAATATAGGAGAAAACAGAGTGAAACCTAAAAATTCAAACTGTTACTGCAAACGGATGCTTCAACGTAGGAGAACGAAACTTGGGCATCCAAGTGGGATTGGTGTACTGATCATTACTTGAAAGTATCATGAAGATTGGATGAAAAAATGTATGTTGTGATTTCAGGAGACTGTAGTTTTTTGGCAGCCTAACAACGCCTTTCATTGAATGAGTTATTCGCCAGCCTGTGCTTAAGGCTACATCAAGAGGAAACAAACCTTAGAGATAGAACGTAGAACTACTGTATTGTGTCACGTTTCAAGAAGCTAGCACAAACCGTGTTTGATTTAGAGTTCGAACTGCATCTGTCAATATAGAAGAAAACGCAGTGAAACCTAAAAATTCAAACTGTTACTGCAAACGGATGCTTCAACGTAGGAGAACGAAACTTGGGCATCCAAGTGGGATTGGTGTACTGATCATTACTTGAAAGTATCATGAAGATTGGATGAAAAAATGTATGTTGTGATTTCAGGAGACTGTAATTTTTTGGCAGCCTAACAACGCCTTTCATTGAATGAGTTATTCGCCAGCCTGTGCTTAAGGCTACATCAAGAGGAAACAAACCTTAGAGATAGAACGTAGAACTACTGTATTGTGTCACGTTTCAAGAAGCTAGCACAAACCGTGTTTGATTTAGAGTTCGAACTGCATCTGTCAATATAGAAGAAAACGCAGTGAAACCTAAAAATTCAAACTGTTACTGCAAACGGATGCTTCAACGTAGGAGAACGAAACTTGGACATCCAAGTTTGATTGGAGTACTGCTCATTATTTGAAAGTATCAGGAAGGTCGGAAAAAAAATATATGTTGTGATTTCAGGAGACTGTAGTTTTTTGGCAGCCTAACAACGCCTTTCATTGAATGAGTTATTCGCCAGCCTGTGCTTAAGGCTACATCAAGAGGAAACAAACCTTAGAGATAGAACGTAGAACTACTGTATTGTGTCACGTTTCAAGAAGCTAGCACAAACCGTGTTTGATTTAGAGTTCGAACTGCATCTGTCAATATAGGAGAAAACAGAGTGAAACCTAAAAATTCAAACTGTTACTGCAAACGGATGCTTCAACGTAGGAGAACGATACTTGGGCATCCACGTCGGATTGGTGTACTGATCATTACTTGAAAGTATCATGAAGATTGGATGAAAAAAATGTATGTTGAGATTTCAGGAGACTCTAGTTTTTGGAAGTTTGGCAATCCCTTTCAATATAAGTGTTATTCGCGAGTCCCTGTATTAGGCTACATCAAGAGGAAACAAACCTTAGAGATAGAACGTAGAACTACTGTATTGTGTCACGTTTCAAGAAGCTAGCACAAACCGTGTTTGATTTAGAGTTCTAACTGCATCTGTCAATATAGAAGAAAACAGAGTGAAACCTAAAAATTCAAACTGTTACTGCAAACGGATGCTTCAACGTAGGAGAACGAAACTTGGACATCCAAGTTTGATTGGAGTACTGCTCATTATTTGAAAGTATCAGGAAGGTCGGAAAAAAAATATATGTTGTGATTTCAGGAGACTGTAGTTTTTTGGCAGACTAACAACGCCTTTCATTGAATGAGTTATTCGCCAGCCTGTGCTTAAGGCTACATCAAGAGGAAACAAACCTTAGAGATAGAACGTAGAACTACTGTATTGTGTCACGTTTCAAGAAGCTAGCACAAACCGTGTTTGATTTAGAGTTCGAACTGCATCTGTCAATATAGGAGAAAACAGAGTGAAACCTAAAAATTCAAACTGTTACTGCAAACGGATGCTTCAACGTAGGAGAACGAAACTTGGGCATCCAAGTGGGATTGGTGTACTGATCATTACTTGAAAGTATCATGAAGATTGGATGAAAAAATGTATGTTGTGATTTCAGGAGACTGTAGTTTTTTGGCAGCCTAACAACGCCTTTCATTGAATGAGTTATTCGCCAGCCTGTGCTTAAGGCTACATCAAGAGGAAACAAACCTTAGAGATAGAACGTAGAACTACTGTATTGTGTCAAGTTTCAAGAAGCTAGCACAAACCGTGTTTGATTTAGAGTTCGAACTGCATCTGTCAATATAGGAGAAAACAGAGTGAAACCTAAAAATTCAAACTGTTACTGCAAACGGATGCTTCAACGTAGGAGAACGATACTTGGGCATCCAAGTGGGATTGGTGTACTGATCATTACTTGAAAGTATCATGAAGATTGGATGAAAAAATGTATGTTGAGATTTCAGGAGACTCTAGTTTTTGGAAGTTTGGCAACCCCTTTCAATATAAGTGTTATTCGCGAGTCCCTGTATTAGGCTACATCAAGAGGAAACAAACCTTAGAGATAGAACGTAGAACTACTGTATTGTTTCACGTTTCAAGAAGCTAGCACAAACCGTGTTTGATTTAGAGTTCTAACTGCATCTGTCAATATAGAAGAAAACAGAGTGAAACCTAAAAATTCAAACTGTTACTGCAAACGGATGCTTCAACGTAGGAGAACGAAACTTGGACATCCAAGTTTGATTGGAGTACTGCTCATTATTTGAAAGTATCAGGAAGCTCGGAAAAAAAATATATGTTGTGATTTCAGGAGAATGTAGTTTTTTGGCAGCCTAACAACGCCTTTCATTGAATGAGTTATTCGCCAGCCTGTGCTTAAGGCTACATCAAGAGGAAACAAACCTTAGAGATAGAACGTAGAACTACTGTATTGTGTCAAGTTTCAAGAAGCTAGCACAAACCGTGTTTGATTTAGAGTTCGAACTGCATCTGTCAATATAGGAGAAAACAGAATGAAACCTAAAAATTCAAACTGTTACTGCAAACGGATGCTTCAACGTAGGAGAACGAAACTTGGGCATCCAAGTGGGATTGGTGTACTGATCATTACTTGAAAGTATCATGAATATTGGATGAGAAAATGTACGTTGTGATTTCAGGAGACTGTAGTTTTTTTGGCAGCCTAACAACGCCTTTCATTGAATGAGTTATTCGCCAGCCTGTGCTTAAGGCTACATCAAGAGGAAACAAACCTTAGAGATAGAACGTAGAACTACTGTATTGTGTCACGTTTCAAGAAGCTAGCACAAACCGTGTTTGATTTAGAGTTCGAACTGCATCTGTGAATATAGGAGAAAACGCAGTGAAACCTAAAAATTCAAACTGTTACTGCAAACGGATGCTTCAACGTAGGAGAACGAAACTTGGGCATCCAAGTGGGATTGGTGTACTGATCATTACTTGAAAGTATCATGAAGATTGGATGAAAAAATGTATGTTGTGATTTCAGGAGACTGTAGTTTTTTGGCAGCCTAACAACGCCTTTCATTGAATGAGTTATTCGCCAGCCTGTGCTTAAGGCTACATCAAGAGGAAACAAACCTTAGAGATAGAACGTAGAACTACTGTATTGTGTCACGTTTCAAGAAGCTAGCACAAACCGTGTTTGATTTAGAGTTCGAACTGCATCTGTCAATATAGAAGAAAACGCAGTGAAACCTAAAAATTCAAACTGTTACTGCAAACGGATGCTTCAACGTAGGAGAACGAAACTTGGACATCCAAGTTTGATTGGAGTACTGCTCATTATTTGAAAGTATCAGGAAGGTCGGAAAAAAAATATATGTTGTGATTTCAGGAGACTGTAGTTTTTTGGCAGCCTAACAACGCCTTTCATTGAATGAGTTATTCGCCAGCCTGTGCTTAAGGCTACATCAAGAGGAAACAAACCTTAGAGATAGAACGTAGAACTACTGTATTGTGTCAAGTTTCAAGAAGCTAGCACAAACCGTGTTTGATTTAGAGTTCGAACTGCATCTGTCAATATAGGAGAAAACAGAGTGAAACCTAAAAATTCAAACTGTTACTGCAAACGGATGCTTCAACGTAGGAGAACGATACTTGGGCATCCAAGTGGGATTGGTGTACTGATCATTACTTGAAAGTATCATGAAGATTGGATGAAAAAAATGTATGTTGAGATTTCAGGAGACTCTAGTTTTTGGAAGTTTGGCAATCCCTTTCAATATAAGTGTTATTCGCGAGTCCCTGTATTAGGCTACATCAAGAGGAAACAAACCTTAGAGATAGAACGTAGAACTACTGTATTGTGTCACGTTTCAAGAAGCTAGCACAAACCGTGTTTGATTTAGAGTTCTAACTGCATCTGTCAATATAGAAGAAAACAGAGTGAAACCTAAAAATTCAAACTGTTACTGCAAACGGATGCTTCAACGTAGGAGAACGAAACTTGGACATCCAAGTTTGATTGGAGTACTGCTCATTATTTGAAAGTATCAGGAAGGTCGGAAAAAAAATATATGTTGTGATTTCAGGAGACTGTAGTTTTTTGGCAGCCTAACAACGCCTTTCATTGAATGAGTTATTCGCCAGCCTGTGCTTAAGGCTACATCAAGAGGAAACAAACCTTAGAGATAGAACGTAGAACTACTGTATTGTGTCAAGTTTCAAGAAGCTAGCACAAACCGTGTTTGATTTAGAGTTCGAACTGCATCTGTCAATATAGGAGAAAACAGAGTGAAACCTAAAAATTCAAACTGTTACTGCAAACGGATGCTTCAACGTAGGAGAACGAAACTTGGGCATCCAAGTGGGATTGGTGTACTGATCATTACTTGAAAGTATCATGAAGATTGGATGAAAAAATGTATGTTGTGATTTCAGGAGACTGTAGTTTTTTGGCAGCCTAACAACGCCTTTCATTGAATGAGTTATTCGTCAGCCTGTGCTTAAGGCTACATCAAGAGGAAACAAACCTTAGAGATAGAACGTAGAACTACCGTATTGTGTCAAGTTTCAAGAAGCTAGCACAAACCGTGTTTGATTTAGAGTTCGAACTGCATCTGTCAATATAGGAGAAAACAGAGTGAAACCTAAAAATTCAAACTGTTACTGCAAACGGATGCTTCAACGTAGGAGAACGAAACTTGGGCATCCAAGTGGGATTGGTGTACTGATCATTACTTGAATGTATCATGAAGATTGAATGAAAAAATGTATGTTGTGATTTCAGGAGACTGTAGTTTTTTGGCAGCCTAACAACGCCTTTCATTGAATGAGTTATTCGCCAGCCTGTGCTTAAGGCTACATCAAGAGGAAACAAACCTTAGAGATAGAACGTAGAACTACTGTATTGTGTCAAGTTTCAAGAAGCTAGCACAAACCGTGTTTGATTTAGAGTTGGAACTGCATCTGTCAATATAGGAGAAAACAGAGTGAAACCTAAAAATTCAAACTGTTACTGCAAACGGATGCTTCAACGTAGGAGAACGATACTTGGGCATCCAAGTGGGATTGGTGTACTGATCATTACTTGAAAGTATCATGAAGATTGGATGAAAAAAATGTATGTTGAGATTTCAGGAGACTCTAGGTTTTGGAAGTTTGAGAATCCCTTTCAATATAAGTGTTATTCGCGAGTCCCTGTAATAGGCTACATCAAGAGGAAACAAACCTTAGAGATAGAACGTAGAACTACTGTATTGTGTCACGTTTCAAGAAGCTAGCACAAACCGTGTTTGATTTAGAGTTCTAACTGCATCTGTCAATATAGAAGAAAACGCAGTGAAACCTAAAAATTCAAACTGTTACTGCAAACGGATGCTTCAACGTAGGAGAACGAAACTTGGACATCCAAGTTTGATTGGAGTACTGCTCATTATTTGAAAGTATCAGGAAGAACAGAAAAAAAAATATATGTTGTGATTTCAGGAGACTGTAGTTTTTTGGCAGCCTAACAACGCCTTTCATTGAATGAGTTATTCGCCAGCCTGTGCTTAAGGCTACATCAAGAGGAAACAAACCTTAGAGATAGAACGTAGAACTACTGTATTGTGTCAAGTTTCAAGAAGCTAGCACAAACCGTGTTTGATTTAGAGTTCGAACTGCATCTGTCAATATAGGAGAAAACAGAGTGAAACCTAAAAATTCAAACTGTTACTGCAAACGGATGCTTCAACGTAGGAGAACGAAATTTGGGCATCCAAGTGGGATTGGTGTACTGATCATTACTTGAAAGTATCATGAAGATTGGATGAAAAAATGTATGTTGTGATTTCAGGAGACTCTAGTTTTTGGAAGTTTGGCAACCCCTTTCAATATAAGTGTTATTCGCGAGTCCCTGTATTAGGCTACATCAAGAGGAAACAAACCTTAGAGATAGAACGTAGAACTACTGTATTGTGTCAAGTTTCAAGAAGCTAGCACAAACCGTGTTTGATTTAGAGTTCTAACTGCATCTGTCAATATAGAAGAAAACAGAGTGAAACCTAAAAATTCAAACTGTTACTGCAAACGGATGCTTCAACGTAGGAGAACGAAACTTGGACATCCAAGTTTGATTGGAGTACTGCTCATTATTTGAAAGTATCAGGAAGGTCGGAAAAAAAATATATGTTGTGATTTCAGGAGACTGTAGTTTTTTGGCAGCCTAACAACGCCTTTCATTGAATGAGTTATTCGCCAGCCTGTGCTTAAGGCTACATCAAGAGGAAACAAACCTTAGAGATAGAACGTAGAACTACTGTATTGTGTCAAGTTTCAAGAAGCTAGCACAAACCGTGTTTGATTTAGAGTTCGAACTGCATCTGTCAATATAGGAGAAAACAGAGTGAAACCTAAAAATTCAAACTGTTACTGCAAACGGATGCTTCAACGTAGGAGAACGATACTTGGGCATCCACGTGGGATTGGTGTACTGATCATTACTTGAAAGTATCATGAAGATTGGATGAAAAAAATGTATGTTGAGATTTCAGGAGACTCTAGTTTTTGGAAGTTTGGCAATCCCTTTCAATATAAGTGATATTCGCGAGTCCCTGTATTAGGCTACATCAAGAGGAAACAAACCTTAGAGATAGAACGTAGAACTACTGTATTGTGTCAAGTTTCAAGAAGCTAGCACAAACCGTGTTTGATTTAGAGTTCTAACTGCATCTGTCAATATAGAAGAAAACAGAGTGAAACCTAAAAATTCAAACTGTTACTGCAAACGAATGCTTCAACGTAGGAGAACGAAACTTGGACATCCAAGTTTGATTGGAGTACTGCTCATTATTTGAAAGTATCAGGAAGGTCGGAAAAAAAATATATGTTGTGATTTCAGGAGACTGTAGTTTTTTGGCAGCCTAACAACGCCTTTCATTGAATGAGTTATTCGCCAGCCTGTGCTTAAGGCTACATCAAGAGGAAACAAACCTTAGAGATAGAACGTAGAACTACTGTATTGTGTCACGTTTCAAGAAGCTAGCACAAACCGTGTTTGATTTAGAGTTCGAACTGCATCTGTCAATATAGAAGAAAACAGAGTGAAACCTAAAAATTCAAACTGTTACTGCAAACGGATGCTTCAACGTAGGAGAACGAAACTTGGACATCCAAGTTTGATTGGAGTACTGCTCATTATTTGAAAGTATCAGGAAGGTCGGAAAAAAAATATATGTTGTGATTTCAGGAGACTGTAGTTTTTTGGCAGCCTAACAACGCCTTTCATTGAATGAGTTATTCGCCAGCCTGTGCTTAAGGCTACATCAAGAGGAAACAAACCTTAGAGATAGAACGTAGAACTACTGTATTGTGTCACGTTTCAAGAAGCTAGCACAAACCGTGTTTGATTTAGAGTTCGAACTGCATCTGTCAATAGGAGAAAACAGAGTGAAACCTAAAAATTCAAACTGTTACTGCAAACGGATGCTTCAACGTAGGAGAACGAAACTTGGGCATCCAAGTGGGATTGGTGTACTGATCATTACTTGAAAGTATCATGAAGATTGGATGAAAAAATGTATGTTGTGATTTCAGGAGACTGTAGTTTTTTGGCAGCCTAACAACGCCTTTCATTGAATGAGTTATTCGCCAGCCTGTGCTTAAGGCTACATCAAGAGGAAACAAACCTTAGAGATAGAACGTAGAACTACTGTATTGTGTCAAGTTTCAAGAAGCTAGCACAAACCGTGTTTGATTTAGAGTTCGAACTGCATCTGTCAATATAGGAGAAAACAGAGTGAAACCTAAAAATTCAAACTGTTACTGCAAACGGATGCTTCAACGTAGGAGAACGATACTTGGGCATCCAAGTGGGATTGGTGTACTGATCATTACTTGAAAGTATCATGAAGATTGGATGAAAAAATGTATGTTGAGATTTCAGGAGACTCTAGTTTTTGGAAGTTTGGCAACCCCTTTCAATATAAGTGTTATTCGCGAGTCCCTGTATTAGGCTACATCAAGAGGAAACAAACCTTAGAGATAGAACGTAGAACTACTGTATTGTGTCACGTTTCAAGAAGCTAGCACAAACCGTGTTTGATTTAGAGTTCTAACTGCATCTGTCAATATAGAAGAAAACAGAGTGAAACCTAAAAATTCAAACTGTTACTGCAAACGGATGCTTCAACGTAGGAGAACGAAACTTGGACATCCAAGTTTGATTGGAGTACTGCTCATTATTTGAAAGTATCAGGAAGGTCGGAAAAAAAATATATGTTGTGATTTCAGGAGACTGTAGTTTTTTGGCAGCCTAACAACGCCTTTCATTGAATGAGTTATTTGCCAGCCTGTTTTAAGGCTACATCAAGAGGAAACAAACCTTAGAGATAGAACGTAGAACTACTGTATTGTGTCAAGTTTCAAGAAGCTAGCACAAACCGTGTTTGATTTAGAGTTCGAACTGCATCTGTCAATATAGGAGAAAACAGAGTGAAACCTAAAAATTCAAACTGTTACTGCAAACGGATGCTTCAACGTAGGAGAACGAAACTTGGGCATCCAAGTGGGATTGGTGTACTGATCATTACTTGAAAGTATCATGAAGATTGAATGAGAAAATGTATGTTGTGATTTCAGGAGACTGTAGTTTTTTTGGCAGCCTAACAACGCCTTTCATTGAATGAGTTATTCGCCAGCCTGTGCTTAAGGCTACATCAAGAGGAAACAAACCTTAGAGATAGAATGTAGAACTACTGTATTGTGTCAAGTTTCAAGAAGCTAGCACAAACCGTGTTTGATTTAGAGTTCGAACTGCATCTGTCAATATAGGAGAAAACAGAGGGAAACCTAAAAATTCAAACTGTTACTGCAAACGGATGCTTCAACGTAGGAGAAAGAAACTTGGGCATCCAAGTGGGATTGGTGTACTGATCATTACTTGAAAGTATCATGAAGATTGGATGAAAAAATGTATGTTGTGATTTCAGGAGACTGTAGTTTTTTGGCAGCCTAACAACGCCTTTCATTGAATGAGTTATTCGCCAGCCTGTGCTTAAGGCTACATCAAGAGGAAACAAACCTTAGAGATAGAACGTAGAACTACTGTATTGTGTCACGTTTCAAGAAGCTAGCACAAACCGTGTTTGATTTAGAGTTCGAACTGCATCTGTCAATATAGAAGATAACGCAGTGAAACCTAAAAATTCAAACTGTTACTGCAAACGGATGCTTCAACGTAGGAGAACGAAACTTGGGCATCCAAGTGGGATTGGTGTACTGATCATTACTTGAAAGTATCATGAAGATTGGATGAAAAAATGTATGTTGTGATTTCAGGAGACTGTAGTTTTTTGGCAGCCTAACAACGCCTTTCATTGAATGAGTTATTCGCCAGCCTGTGCTTAAGGCTACATCAAGAGGAAACAAACCTTAGAGATAGAACGTAGAACTACTGAATTGTGTCACGTTTCAAGAAGCTAGCACAAACCGTGTTTGATTTAGAGTTCGAACTGCATCTGTCAATATAGAAGAAAACGCAGTGAAACCTAAAAATTCAAACTGTTACTGCAAACGGATGCTTCAACGTAGGAGAACGAAACTTGGACATCCAAGTTTGATTGGAGTACTGCTCATTATTTTAAAGTATCAGGAAGGTCGGAAAAAAAATATATGTTGTGATTTCAGGAGACTGTAGTTTTTTGGCAGCCTAACAACGCCTTTCATTGAATGAGTTATTCGCCAGCCTGTGCTTAAGGCTACATCAAGAGGAAACAAACCTTAGAGATAGAACGTAGAACTACTGTATTGTGTCACGTTTCAAGAAGCTAGCACAAACCGTGTTTGATTTAGAGTTCTAACTGCATCTGTCAATATAGAAGAAAACAGAGTGAAACCTAAAAATTCAAACTGTTACTGCAAACGGATGCTTCAACGTAGGAGAACGAAACTTGGACATCCAAGTTTGATTGGAGTACTGCTCATTATTTGAAAGTATCAGGAAGGTCGGAAAAAAAATATATGTTGTGATTTCAGGAGACTGTAGTTTTTTGGCAGCCTAACAACGCCTTTCATTGAATGAGTTATTCGCCAGCCTGTGCTTAAGGCTACATCAAGAGGAAACAAACCTTAGAGATAGAACGTAGAACTACTGTATTGTGTCAAGTTTCAAGAAGCTAGCACAAACCGTGTTTGATTTAGAGTTCGAACTGCATCTGTCAATATAGGAGAAAACAGAGTGAAACCTAAAAATTCAAACTGTTACTGCAAACGGATGCTTCAACGTAGGAGAACGAAACTTGGGCATCCAAGTGGGATTGATGTACTGATCATTACTTGAAAGTATCATGAAGATTGGATGAAAAAATGTATGTTGTGATTTCAGGAGACTGTAGTTTTTTGGCAGCCTAACAACGCCTTTCATTGAATGAGTTATTCGCCAGCCTGTGCTTAAGGCTACATCAAGAGGAAACAAACCTTAGAGATAGAACGTAGAACTACTGTATTGTGTCAAGTTTCAAGAAGCTAGCACAAACCGTGTTTGATTTAGAGTTGGAACTGCATCTGTCAATATAGGAGAAAACAGAGTGAAACCTAAAAATTCAAACTGTTACTGCAAACGGATGCTTCAACGTAGGAGAACGATACTTGGGCATCCAAGTGGGATTGGTGTACTGATCATTACTTGAAAGTATCATGAAGATTGGATGAAAAAAATGTATGTTGAAATTTCAGGAGACTCTAGTTTTTGGAAGTTTGGCAATCCCTTTCAATATAAGTGTTATTCGCGAGTCCCTGTATTAGGCTACATCAAGAGGAAACAAACCTTAGAGATAGAACGTAGAACTACTGTATTGTGTCACGTTTCAAGAAGCTAGCACAAACCGTGTTTGATTTAGAGTTCTAACTGCATCTGTCAATATAGAAGAAAACGCAGTGAAACCTAAAAATTCAAACTGTTACTGCAAACGGATGCTTCAACGTAGGAGAACGAAACTTGGACATCCAAGTTTGATTGGAGTACTGCTCATTATTTGAAAGTATCAGGAAGGTCGGAAAAAAAATATATGTTGTGATTTCAGGAGACTGTAGTTTTTTGGCAGCCTAACAACGCCTTTCATTGAATGAGTTATTCGCCAGCCTGTGCTTAAGGCTACATCAAGAGGAAACAAACCTTAGAGATAGAACGTAGAACTACTGTATTGTGTCAAGTTTCAAGAAGCTAGCACAAACCGTGTTTGATTTAGAGTTCGAACTGCATCTGTCAATATAGGAGAAAACAGAGTGAAACCTAAAAATTCAAACTGTTACTGCAAACGGATGCTTCAACGTAGGAGAACGAAACTTGGGCATCCAAGTGGGATTGGTGTACTGATCATTACTTGAAAGTATCATGAAGATTGGATGAAAAAATGTATGTTGTGATTTCAGGAGACTCTAGTTTTTGGAAGTTTGGCAACCCCTTTCAATATAAGTGTTATTCGCGAGTCCCTGTATTAGGCTACATCAAGAGGAAACAAACCTTAGAGATAGAACGTAGAACTACTGTATCGTGTCAGGTTTCAAGAAGCTAGCACAAACCGTGTTTGATTTAGAGTTCGAACTGCATCTGTCAATATAGAAGAAAACAGAGTGAAACCTAAAAATTCAAACTGTTACTGCAAACGGATGCTTCAACGTAGGAGAACGAAACTTGGACATCCAAGTTTGATTGGAGTACTGCTCATTATTTGAAAGTATCAGGAAGGTCGGAGAAAAAATATATGTTGTGATTTCAGGAGACTGTAGTTTTTTGGCAGCCTAACAACGCCTTTCATTGAATGAGTTATTCGCCAGCCTGTGCTTAAGGCTACATCAAGAGGAAACAAACCTTAGAGATAGAACGTAGAACTACTGTATTGTGTCAAGTTTCAAGAAGCTAGCACAAACCGTGTTTGATTTAGAGTTCGAACTGCATCTGTCAATATAGGAGAAAACAGAGTGAAACCAAAAAATTCAAACTGTTACTGCAAACGGATGCTTCAACGTAGGAGAACGATACTTGGGCATCCACGTGGGATTGGTGTACTGATCATTACTTGAAAGTATCATGAAGATTGGATGAAAAAAATGTATGTTGAGATTTCAGGAGACTCTAGTTTTTGGAAGTTTGGCAATCCCTTTCAATATAAGTGATATTCGCGAGTCCCTGTATTAGGCTACATCAAGAGGAAACAAACCTTAGAGATAGAACGTAGAACTACTGAATTGTGTCACGTTTCAAGAAGCTAGCACAAACCGTGTTTGATTTAGAGTTCGAACTGCATCTGTCAATATAGAAGAAAACGCAGTGAAACCTAAAAATTCAAACTGTTACTGCAAACGGATGCTTCAACGTAGGAGAACGAAACTTGGACATCCAAGTTTGATTGGAGTACTGCTCATTATTTTAAAGTATCAGGAAGGTCGGAAAAAAAATATATGTTGTGATTTCAGGAGACTGTAGTTTTTTGGCAGCCTAACAACGCCTTTCATTGAATGAGTTATTCGCCAGCCTGTGCTTAAGGCTACATCAAGAGGAAACAAACCTTAGAGATAGAACGTAGAACTACTGTATTGTGTCACGTTTCAAGAAGCTAGCACAAACCGTGTTTGATTTAGAGTTCTAACTGCATCTGTCAATATAGAAGAAAACAGAGTGAAACCTAAAAATTCAAACTGTTACTGCAAACGGATGCTTCAACGTAGGAGAACGAAACTTGGACATCCAAGTTTGATTGGAGTACTGCTCATTATTTGAAAGTATCAGGAAGGTCGGAAAAAAAATATATGTTGTGATTTCAGGAGACTGTAGTTTTTTGGCAGCCTAACAACGCCTTTCATTGAATGAGTTATTCGCCAGCCTGTGCTTAAGGCTACATCAAGAGGAAACAAACCTTAGAGATAGAACGTAGAACTACTGTATTGTGTCAAGTTTCAAGAAGCTAGCACAAACCGTGTTTGATTTAGAGTTCGAACTGCATCTGTCAATATAGGAGAAAACAGAGTGAAACCTAAAAATTCAAACTGTTACTGCAAACGGATGCTTCAACGTAGGAGAACGAAACTTGGGCATCCAAGTGGGATTGATGTACTGATCATTACTTGAAAGTATCATGAAGATTGGATGAAAAAATGTATGTTGTGATTTCAGGAGACTGTAGTTTTTTGGCAGCCTAACAACGCCTTTCATTGAATGAGTTATTCGCCAGCCTGTGCTTAAGGCTACATCAAGAGGAAACAAACCTTAGAGATAGAACGTAGAACTACTGTATTGTGTCAAGTTTCAAGAAGCTAGCACAAACCGTGTTTGATTTAGAGTTGGAACTGCATCTGTCAATATAGGAGAAAACAGAGTGAAACCTAAAAATTCAAACTGTTACTGCAAACGGATGCTTCAACGTAGGAGAACGATACTTGGGCATCCAAGTGGGATTGGTGTACTGATCATTACTTGAAAGTATCATGAAGATTGGATGAAAAAAATGTATGTTGAAATTTCAGGAGACTCTAGTTTTTGGAAGTTTGGCAATCCCTTTCAATATAAGTGTTATTCGCGAGTCCCTGTATTAGGCTACATCAAGAGGAAACAAACCTTAGAGATAGAACGTAGAACTACTGTATTGTGTCACGTTTCAAGAAGCTAGCACAAACCGTGTTTGATTTAGAGTTCTAACTGCATCTGTCAATATAGAAGAAAACGCAGTGAAACCTAAAAATTCAAACTGTTACTGCAAACGGATGCTTCAACGTAGGAGAACGAAACTTGGACATCCAAGTTTGATTGGAGTACTGCTCATTATTTGAAAGTATCAGGAAGGTCGGAAAAAAAATATATGTTGTGATTTCAGGAGACTGTAGTTTTTTGGCAGCCTAACAACGCCTTTCATTGAATGAGTTATTCGCCAGCCTGTGCTTAAGGCTACATCAAGAGGAAACAAACCTTAGAGATAGAACGTAGAACTACTGTATTGTGTCAAGTTTCAAGAAGCTAGCACAAACCGTGTTTGATTTAGAGTTCGAACTGCATCTGTCAATATAGGAGAAAACAGAGTGAAACCTAAAAATTCAAACTGTTACTGCAAACGGATGCTTCAACGTAGGAGAACGAAACTTGGGCATCCAAGTGGGATTGGTGTACTGATCATTACTTGAAAGTATCATGAAGATTGGATGAAAAAATGTATGTTGTGATTTCAGGAGACTCTAGTTTTTGGAAGTTTGGCAACCCCTTTCAATATAAGTGTTATTCGCGAGTCCCTGTATTAGGCTACATCAAGAGGAAACAAACCTTAGAGATAGAACGTAGAACTACTGTATCGTGTCAGGTTTCAAGAAGCTAGCACAAACCGTGTTTGATTTAGAGTTCGAACTGCATCTGTCAATATAGAAGAAAACAGAGTGAAACCTAAAAATTCAAACTGTTACTGCAAACGGATGCTTCAACGTAGGAGAACGAAACTTGGACATCCAAGTTTGATTGGAGTACTGCTCATTATTTGAAAGTATCAGGAAGGTCGGAGAAAAAATATATGTTGTGATTTCAGGAGACTGTAGTTTTTTGGCAGCCTAACAACGCCTTTCATTGAATGAGTTATTCGCCAGCCTGTGCTTAAGGCTACATCAAGAGGAAACAAAGCTTAGAGATAGAACGTAGAACTACTGTATTGTGTCAAGTTTCAAGAAGCTAGCACAAACCGTGTTTGATTTAGAGTTCGAACTGCATCTGTCAATATAGGAGAAAACAGAGTGAAACCAAAAAATTCAAACTGTTACTGCAAACGGATGCTTCAACGTAGGAGAACGATACTTGGGCATCCACGTGGGATTGGTGTACTGATCATTACTTGAAAGTATCATGAAGATTGGATGAAAAAAATGTATGTTGAGATTTCAGGAGACTCTAGTTTTTGGAAGTTTGGCAATCCCTTTCAATATAAGTGATATTCGCGAGTCCCTGTATTAGGCTACATCAAGAGGAAACAAACCTTAGAGATAGAACGTAGAACTACTGTATTGTGTCAAGTTTCAAGAAACTAGCACAAACCGTGTTTGATTTAGAGTTCTAACTGCATCTGTCAATATAGAAGAAAACAGAGTGAAACCTAAAAATTCAAACTGTTACTGCAAACGGATGCTTCAACGTAGGAGAACGAAACTTGGACATCCAAGTTTGATTGGAGTACTGCTCATTATTTGAAAGTATCAGGAAGGTCGGAAAAAAAATATATGTTGTGATTTCAGGAGACTGTAGTTTTTTGGCAGCCTAACAACGCCTTTCATTGAATGAGTTATTCGCCAGCCTGTGCTTAAGGCTACATCAAGAGGAAACAAACCTTAGAGATAGAACGTAGAACTACTGTATTGTGTCACGTTTCAAGAAGCTAGCACAAACCGTGTTTGATTTAGAGTTCGAACTGCATCTGTCAATATAGAAGAAAACAGAGTGAAACCTAAAAATTCAAACTGTTACTGCAAACGGATGCTTCAACGTAGGAGAACGAAACTTGGACATCCAAGTTTGATTGGAGTACTGCTCATTATTTGAAAGTATCAGGAAGGTCGGAAAAAAAATATATGTTGTGATTTCAGGAGACTGTAGTTTTTTGGCAGCCTAACAACGCCTTTCATTGAATGAGTTATTCGCCAGCCTGTGCTTAAGGCTACATCAAGAGGAAACAAACCTTAGAGATAGAACGTAGAACTACTGTATTGTGTCACGTTTCAAGAAGCTAGCACAAACCGTGTTTGATTTAGAGTTCGAACTGCATCTGTCAATATAGGAGAAAACAGAGTGAAACCTAAAAATTCAAACTGTTACTGCAAACGGATGCTTCAACGTAGGAGAACGAAACTTGGGCATCCAAGTGGGATTGGTGTACTGATCATTACTTGAAAGTATCATGAAGATTGGATGAAAAAATGTATGTTGTGATTTCAGGAGACTGTAGTTTTTTGGCAGCCTAACAACGCCTTTCATTGAATGAGTTATTCGCCAGCCTGTGCTTAAGGCTACATCAAGAGGAAACAAACCTTAGAGATAGAACGTAGAACTACTGTATTGTGTCACGTTTCAAGAAGCTAGCACAAACCGTGTTTGATTTAGAGTTCGAACTGCATCTGTCAATATAGGAGAAAACAGAGTGAAACCTAAAAATTCAAACTGTTACTGCAAACGGATGCTTCAACGTAGGAGAACGATACTTGGGCATCCAAGTGGGATTGGTGTACTGATCATTACTTGAAAGTATCATGAAGATTGGATGAAAAAATGTATGTTGAGATTTCAGGAGACTCTAGTTTTTGGAAGTTTGGCAACCCCTTTCAATATAAGTGTTATTCGCGAGTCCCTGTATTAGGCTACATCAAGAGGAAACAAACCTTAGAGATAGAACGTAGAACTACTGTATTGTGTCACGTTTCAAGAAGCTAGCACAAACCGTGTTTGATTTAGAGTTCTAACTGCATCTGTCAATATAGAAGAAAACAGAGTGAAACCTAAAAATTCAAACTGTTACTGCAAACGGATGCTTCAACGTAGGAGAACGAAACTTGGACATCCAAGTTTGATTGGAGTACTGCTCATTATTTGAAAGTATCAGGAAGGTCGGAAAAAAAATATATGTTGTGATTTCAGGAGACTGTAGTTTTTTGGCAGCCTAACAACGCCTTTCATTGAATGAGTTATTCGCCAGCCTGTGCTTAAGGCTACATCAAGAGGAAACAAACCTTAGAGATAGAACGTAGAACTACTGTATTGTGTCAAGTTTCAAGAAGCTAGCACAAACCGTGTTTGATTTAGAGTTCGAACTGCATCTGTCAATATAGGAGAAAACAGAGTGAAACCTAAAAATTCAAACTGTTACTGCAAACGGATGCTTCAACGTAGGAGAACGAAACTTGGGCATCCAAGTGGGATTGGTGTACTGATCATTACTTGAAAGTATCATGAAGATTGAATGAGAAAATGTATGTTGTGATTTCAGGAGACTGTAGTTTTTTTGGCAGCCTAACAACGCCTTTCATTGAATGAGTTATTCGCCAGCCTGTGCTTAAGGCTACATCAAGAGGAAACAAACCTTAGAGATAGAATGTAGAACTACTGTATTGTGTCAAGTTTCAAGAAGCTAGCACAAACCGTGTTTGATTTAGAGTTCTAACTGCATCTGTCAATATAGGAGAAAACAGAGTGAAACCTAAAAATTCAAACTGTTACTGCAAACGGATGCTTCAACGTAGGAGAAAGAAACTTGGGCATCCAAGTGGGATTGGTGTACTGATCATTACTTGAAAGTATCATGAAGATTGGATGAAAAAATGTATGTTGTGATTTCAGGAGACTGTAGTTTTTTGGCAGCCTAACAACGCCTTTCATTGAATGAGTTATTCGCCAGCCTGTGCTTAAGGCTACATCAAGAGGAAACAAACCTTAGAGATAGAACGTAGAACTACTGTATTGTGTCACGTTTCAAGAAGCTAGCACAAACCGTGTTTGATTTAGAGTTCGAACTGCATCTGTCAATATAGAAGAAAACGCAGTGAAACCTAAAAATTCAAACTGTTACTGCAAAAGGATGCTTCAACGTAGGAGAACGAAACTTGGGCATCCAAGTGGGATTGGTGTACTGATCATTACTTGAAAGTATCATGAAGATTGGATGAAAAAATGTATGTTGTGATTTCAGGAGACTGTAGTTTTTTGGCAGCCTAACAACGCCTTTCATTGAATGAGTTATTCGCCAGCCTGTGCTTAAGGCTACATCAAGAGGAAACAAACCTTAGAGATAGAACGTAGAACTACTGTATTGTGTCACGTTTCAAGAAGCTAGCACAAACCGTGTTTGATTTAGAGTTCGAACTGCATCTGTCAATATAGAAGAAAACGCAGTGAAACCTAAAAATTCAAACTGTTACTGCAAAGGGATGCTTCAACGTAGGAGAACGAAACTTGGACATCCAAGTTTGATTGGAGTACTGCTCATTATTTGAAAGTATCAGGAAGGTCGGAAAAAAAATATATGTTGAGATTTCAGGAGACTGTAGTTTTTTGGCAGCCTAACAACGCCTTTCATTGAATGAGTTATTCGCCAGCCTGTGCTTAAGGCTACATCAAGAGGAAACAAACCTTAGAGATAGAACGTAGAACTACTGTATTGTGTCACGTTTCAAGAAGCTAGCACAAACCGTGTTTGATTTAGAGTTCGAACTGCATCTGTCAATATAGGAGAAAACAGAGTGAAACCTAAAAATTCAAACTGTTACTGCAAACGGATGCTTCAACGTAGGAGAACGATACTTGGGCATCCACGTGGGATTGGTGTACTGATCATTACTTGAAAGTATCATGAAGATTGGATGAAAAAATGTATGTTGAGATTTCAGGAGACTCTAGTTTTTGGAAGTTTGGCAATCCCTTTCAATATAAGTGTTATTCGCGAGTCGCTGTATTAGGCTACATCAAGAGGAAACAAACCTTAGAGATAGAACGTAGAACTACTGTATTGTGTCACGTTTCAAGAAGCTAGCACAAACCATGTTTGATTTAGAGTTCTAACTGCATCTGTCAATATAGAAGAAAACAGAGTGAAACCTATAAATTCAAACTGTTACTGCAAACGGATGCTTCAACGTAGGAGAACGAAACTTGGACATCCAAGTTTGATTGGAGTACTGCTCATTATTTGAAAGTATCAGGAAGGTCGGAAAAAAAATATATGTTGTGATTTCAGGAGACTGTAGTTTTTTGGCAGCCTAACATCGCCTTTCATTGAATGAGTTATTCGCCAGCTTGTGCTTAAGGCTACATCAAGAGGAAACAAACCTTAGAGATAGAACATAGAACTACTGTATTGTGTCAAGTTTCAAGAAGCTAGCACAAACCGTGTCTGATTTAGAGTTCGAACTGCATCTGTCAATATAGGAGAAAACAGAGTGAAACCTAAAAATTCAAACTGTTACTGCAAACGGATGCTTCAACGTAGGAGAACGATACTTGGGCATCCAAGTGGGATTGGTGTACTGATCATTACTTGAAAGTATCATGAAGATTGAATGAGAAAATGTATGTTGTGATTTCAGGAGACTGTAGTTTTTTTGGCAGCCTAACAACGCCTTTCATTGAATGAGTTATTCGCCAGCCTGTGCTTAAGGCTACATCAAGAGGAAACAAACCTTAGAGATAGAATGTAGAACTACTGTATTGTGTCAAGTTTCAAGAAGCTAGCACAAACCGTGTTTGATTTAGAGTTCGAACTGCATCTGTCAATATAGGAGAAAACAGAGTGAAACCTAAAAATTCAAACTGTTACTGCAAACGGATGCTTCAACGTAGGAGAAACAAACTTGGGCATCCAAGTGGGATTGGTGTACTGATCATTACTTGAAAGTATCATGAAGATTGGATGAAAAAATGTATGTTGTGATTTCAGGAGACTGTAGTTTTTTGGCAGCCTAACAACGCCTTTCATTGAATGAGTTATTCGCCAGCCTGTGCTTAAGGCTACATCAAGAGGAAACAAACCTTAGAGATAGAACGTAGAACTACTGTATTGTGTCACGTTTCAAGAAGCTAGCACAAACCGTGTTTGATTTAGAGTTCGAACTGCATCTGTCAATATAGAAGAAAACGCAGTGAAACCTAAAAATTCAAACTGTTACTGCAAACGGATGCTTCAACGTAGGAGAACGAAACTTGGGCATCCAAGTGGGATTGGTGTACTGATCATTACTTGAAAGTATCATGAAGATTGGATGAAAAAATGTATGTTGTGATTTCAGGAGACTGTAGTTTTTTGGCAGCCTAACAACGCCTTTCATTGAATGAGTTATTCGCCAGCCTGTGCTTAAGGCTACATCAAGAGGAAACAAACCTTAGAGATAGAACGTAGAACTACTGTATTGTGTCACGTTTCAAGAAGCTAGCACAAACCGTGTTTGATTTAGAGTTCGAACTGCATCTGTCAATATAGAAGAAAACGCAGTGAAACCTAAAAATTCAAACTGTTACTGCAAACGGATGCTTCAACGTAGGAGAACGAAACTTGGACATCCAAGTTTGATTGGAGTACTGCTCATTATTTGAAAGTATCAGGAAGGTCGGAAAAAAAATATATGTTGTGATTTCAGGAGACTGTAGTTTTTTGGCAGCCTAACAACGCCTTTCATTGAATGAGTTATTCGCCAGCCTGTGCTTAAGGCTACATCAAGAGGAAACAAACCTTAGAGATAGAACGTAGAACTACTGTATTGTGTCACGTTTCAAGAAGCTAGCACAAACCGTGTTTGATTTAGAGTTCGAACTGCATCTGTCAATATAGGAGAAAACAGAGTGAAACCTAAAAATTCAAACTGTTACAGCAAACGGATGCTTCAACCTAGGAGAACGATACTTGGGCATCCACGTGGGATTGGTGTACTGATCATTACTTGAAAGTATCATGAAGATTGGATGAAAAAAATGTATGTTGAGATTTCAGGAGACTCTAGTTTTTGGAAGTTTGGCAATCCCTTTCAATATAAGTGTTATTCGCGAGTCCCTGTATTAGGCTACATCAAGAGGAAACAAACCTTAGAGATAGAACGTAGAACTACTGTATTGTGTCACGTTTCAAGAAGCTAGCACAAACCGTGTTTGATTTAGAGTTCTAACTGCATCTGTCAGTATAGAAGAAAACAGAGTGAAACCTAAAAATTCAAACTGTTACTGCAAACGGATGCTTCAACGTAGGAGAACGAAACTTGGACATCCAAGTTTGATTGGAGTACTGCTCATTATTTGAAAGTATCAGGAAGGTCGGAAAAAAAATATGTTGTGATTTCAGGAGACTGTAGTTTTTTGGCAGCCTAACAACGCCTTTCATTGAATGAGTTATTCGCCAGCCTGTGCTTAAGGCTACATCAAGAGGAAACAAACCTTAGAGATAGAACGTAGAACTACTCTATTGTGTCACGTTTCAAGAAGCTAGCACAAACCGTGTTTGATTTAGAGTTCGAACTGCATCTGTCAATATAGAAGAAAACGCAGTGAAACCTAAAAATTCAAACTGTTACTGCAAACGGATGCTTCAACGTAGGAGAACGAAACTTGGACATCCAAGTTTGATTGGAGTACTGCTCATTATTTGAAAGTATCAGGAAGGTCGGAAAAAAAATATATGTTGTGATTTCAGGAGACTGTAGTTTTTTGGCAGCCTAACAACGCCTTTCATTGAATGAGTTATTCGCCAGCCTGTGCTTAAGGCTACATCAAGAGGAAACAAACCTTAGAGATAGAACGTAGAACTACTGTATTGTGTCAAGTTTCAAGAAGCTAGCACAAACCGTGTTTGATTTAGAGTTCGAACTGCATCTGTCAATATAGGAGAAAACAGAGTGAAACCTAAAAATTGAAACTGTTACTGCAAACGGATGCTTCAACGTAGGAGAACGATACTTGGGCATCCAAGTGGGATTGGTGTACTGATCATTACTTGAAAGTATCATGAAGATTGGATGAAAAAAATGTATGTTGAGATTTCAGGAGACTCTAGTTTTTGGAAGTTTGGCAATCCCTTTCAATATAAGTGTTATTCGCGAGTCCCTGTATTAGGCTACATCAAGAGGAAACAAACCTTAGAGATAGAACGTAGAACTACTGTATTGTGTCTCGTTTCAAGAAGCTAGCACAAACCGTGTTTGATTTAGAGTTCTAACTGCATCTGTCAATATAGAAGAAAACAGAGTGAAACCTAAAAATTCAAACTGTTACTGCAAACGGATGCTTCAACGTAGGAGAACGAAACTTGGACATCCAAGTTTGATTGGAGAACTGCTCATTATTTGAAAGTATCAGGAAGGTCGGAAAAAAAATATATGTTGTGATTTCAGGAGACTGTAGTTTTTTGGCAGCCTAACAACGCCTTTCATTGAATGAGTTATTTGCCAGCCTGTGCTTAAGGCTACATCAAGAGGAAACAAACCTTAGAGATAGAACGTAGAACTACTGTATTGTGTCAAGTTTCAAGAAGCTAGCACAAACCGTGTTTGATTTAGAGTTCGAACTGCATCTGTCAATATAGGAGAAAACAGAGTGAAACCTAAAAATTCAAACTGTTACTGCAAACGGATGCTTCAACGTAGGAGAACGAGACTTGGGCATCCAAGTGGGATTGGTGTACTGATCATTACTTGAAAGTATCATGAAGATTGGATGAAAAAATGTATGTTGTGATTTCAGGAGACTGTAATTTTGGCAGCCTAACAACGCCTTTCATTGAATGAGTTATTCGCCAGCCTGTGCTTAAGGCTACATCAAGAGGAAACAAACCTTAGAGATAGAACGTAGAACTACCGTATTGTGTCAAGTTTCAAGAAGCTAGCACAAACCGTGTTTGATTTAGAGTTCGAACTGCATCTGTCAATATAGGAGAAAACAGAGTGAAACCTAAAAATTCAAACTGTTAGTGCAAACGGATGCTTCAACGTAGGAGAACGAAACTTGGGCATCCAAGTGGGATTGGTGTACTGATCATTACTTGAAAGTATCATGAAGATTGAATGAAAAAATGTATGTTGTGATTTCAGGAGACTGTAGTTTTTTGGCAGCCTAACAACGCCTTTCATTGAATGAGTTATTCGCCAGCCTGTGCTTAAGGCTACATCAAGAGGAAACAAACCTTAGAGATAGAACGTAGAACTACTGTATTGTGTCAAGTTTCAAGAAGCTAGCACAAACCGTGTTTGATTTAGAGTTGGAACTGCATCTGTCAATATAGGAGAAAACAGAGTGAAACCTAAAAATTCAAACTGTTACTGCAAACGGATGCTTCAACGTAGGAGAACGAAACTTGGGCATCCAAGTGGGATTGGTGTACTGATCATTACTTGAAAGTATCATGAAGATTGGATGAAAAAATGTATGTTGTGATTTCAGGAGACTGTAGTTTTTTGGCAGCCTAACAACGCCTTTCATTGAATGAGTTATTCGCCAGCCTGTGCTTAAGGCTACATCAAGAGGAAACAAACCTTAGAGATAGAACGTAGAACTACTGTATTGTGTCAAGTTTCAAGAAGCTAGCACAAACCGTGTTTGATTTAGAGTTCAAACTGCATCTGTCAATATAGGAGAAAACAGAGTGAAACCTAAAAATTCAAACTGTTACTGCAAATGGATGCTTCAACGTAGGAGAACGATACTTGGGCATCCAAGTGGGATTGGTGTACTGATCTTTACTTGAAAGTATCATGAAGATTGGATGAAAAAATGTATGTTGAGATTTCAGGAGACTCTAGTTTTTGGAAGTTTGGCAACCCCTTTCAATATAAGTGTTATTCGCGAGTCCCTGTATTAGGCTACATCAAGAGGAAACAAACCTTAGAGATAGAACGTGGAACTACTGTATTGTGTCACGTTTCAAGAAGCTAGCACAAACCTTGTTTGATTTAGAGTTCTAACTGCATCTGTCAATATAGAAGAAAACAGAGTGAAACCTAAAAATTCAAACTGTTACTGCAAACGGATGCTTCAACGTAGGAGAACGAAACTTGGACATCCAAGTTTGATTGGAGTACTGCTCATTATTTGAAAGTATCAGGAAGGTCGGAAAAAAAATATATGTTGTGATTTCAGGAGACTGTAGTTTATTGGCAGCATAACAACGCCTTTCATTGAATGAGTTATTCGCCAGCCTGTGCTTAAGGCTACATCAAGAGGAAACAAACCTTAGATATAGAACGTAGAACTACTGTATTGTGTCAAGTTTCAAGAAGCTAGCACAAACCGTGTTTGATTTAGAGTTCGAACTGCATCTGTCAATATAGGAGAAAACAGAGTGAAACCTAAAAATTCAAACTGTTACTGCAAACGGATGCTTCAACGTAGGAGAACGAAACTTGGGCATCCAAGTGGGATTGGTGTACTGATCATTACTTGAAAGTATCATGAAGATTGGATGAAAAAATTATGTTGTGATTTCAGGAGACTGTAGTTTTTTGGCAGCCTAACAACGCCTTTCATTGAATGAGTTATTCGCCAGCCTGTGCTTAAGGCTACATCAAGAGGAAACAAACCTTAGAGATAGAACGTAGAACTACTGTATTGTGTCACGTTTCAAGAAGCTAGCACAAACCGTGTTTGATTTAGAGTTCGAACTGCATCTGTCAATATAGAAGAAAACGCAGTGAAACCTAAAAATTCAAACTGTTACTGCAAACGGATGCTTCAACGTAGGAGAACGAAACTTGGACATCCAAGTTTGATTGGAGTACTCCTCATTATTTGAAAGTATCAGGAAGGTCGGAAAAAAAATATATGTTGTGATTTCAGGAGACTGTAGTTTTTTGGCAGCCTAACAACGCCTTTCATTGAATGAGTTATTCGCCAGCCTGTGCTTAAGGCTACATCAAGAGGAAACAAACCTTAGAGATAGAACGTAGAACTACTGTATTGTGTCAAGTTTCAAGAAGCTAGCACAAACCGTGTTTGATTTAGAGTTCGAACTGCATCTGTCAATATAGGAGAAAACAGAGTGAAACCTAAAAATTGAAACTGTTACTGCAAACGGATGCTTCAACGTAGGAGAACGATACTTGGGCATCCAAGTGGGATTGGTGTACTGATCATTACTTGAAAGTATCATGAAGATTGGATGAAAAAAATGTATGTTGAGATTTCAGGAGACTCTAGTTTTTGGAAGTTTGGCAATCCCTTTCAATATAAGTGTTATTCGCGAGTCCCTGTATTAGGCTACATCAAGAGGAAACAAACCTTAGAGATAGAACGTAGAACTACTGTATTGTGTCACGTTTCAAGAAGCTAGCACAAACCGTGTTTGATTTAGAGTTCTAACTGCATCTGTCAATATAGAAGAAAACAGAGTGAAACCTAAAAATTCAAACTGTTACTGCAAACGGATGCTTCAACGTAGGAGAACGAAACTTGGACATCCAAGTTTGATTGGAGTACTGCTCATTATTTGAAAGTATCAGGAAGGTCGGAAAAAAAATATATGTTGTGATTTCAGGAGACTGTAGTTTTTTGGCAGCCTAACAACGCCTTTCATTGAATGAGTTATTCGCCAGCCTGTGCTTAAGGCTACATCAAGAGGAAACAAACCTTAGAGATAGAACGTAGAACTACTGTATTGTGTCAAGTTTCAAGAAGCTAGCACAAACCGTGTTTGATTTAGAGTTCGAACTGCATCTGTCAATATAGGAGAAAACAGAGTGAAACCTAAAAATTCAAACTGTTACTGCAAACGGATGCTTCAACGTAGGAGAACGAAACTTGGGCATCCAAGTGGGATTGGTGTACTGATCATTACTTGAAAGTATCATGAAGATTGGATGAAAAAATGTATGTTGTGATTTCAGGAGACTGTAGTTTTTTGGCAGCCTAACAACGCCTTTCATTGAATGAGTTATTCGCCAGCCTGTGCTTAAGGCGACATCAAGAGGAAACAAACCTTAGATATAGAACGTAGAACTACTGTATTGTGTCAAGTTTCAAGAAGCTAGCACAAACCGTGTATGATTTAGAGTTTGAACTGCATCTGTCAATATAGGAGAAAACAGAGTGAAACCTAAAAATTCAAACTGTTACTGCAAACGGATGCTTCAACGTAGGAGAACGAAACTTGGGCATCCAAGTGGGATTGGTGTACTGATCATTACTTGAAAGTATCATGAAGATTGGATGAAAAAATTATGTTGTGATTTCAGGAGACTGTAGTTTTTTGGCAGCCTAACAACGCCTTTCATTGAATGAGTTATTCGCCAGCCTGTGCTTAAGGCTACATCAAGAGGAAACAAACCTTAGAGATAGAACGTAGAACTACTGTATTGTGTCACGTTTCAAGAAGCTAGCACAAACCGTGTTTGATTTAGAGTTCTAACTGCATCTGTCAATATAGAAGAAAACGCAGTGAAACCTAAAAATTCAAACTGTTACTGCAAACGGATGCTTCAACGTAGGAGAACGAAACTTGGACATCCAAGTTTGATTGGAGTACTGCTCATTATTTGAAAGTATCAGGAAGGTCGGAAAAAAAATATATGTTGTGATTTCAGGAGACTGTAGTTTTTTGGCAGCCTAACAACGTCTTTCATTGAATGAGTTATTCGCCAGCCTGTGCTTAAGGCTACATCAAGAGGAAACAAACCTTAGAGATAGAACGTAGAACTACTGTATTGTGTCAAGTTTCAAGAAGCTAGCACAAACCGTGTTTGATTTAGAGTTCGAACTGCATCTGTCAATATAGGAGAAAACAGAGTGAAACCTAAAAATTCAAACTGTTACTGCAAACGGATGCTTCAACGTAGGAGAACGATACTTGGGCATCCAAGTGGGATTGGTGTACTGATCATTACTTGAAAGTATCATGAAGATTGGATGAAAAAATGTATGTTGTGATTTCAGGAGACTCTAGTTTTTGGAAGTTTGGCAACCCCTTTCAATATAAGTGTTATTCGCGAGTCCCTGTATTAGGCTACATCAAGAGGAAACAAACCTTAGAGATAGAACGTAGAACTACTGTATCGTGTCACGTTTCAAGAAGCTAGCACAAACCGTGTTTGATTTAGAGTTCTAACTGCATCTGTCAATATAGAAGAAAACAGAGTGAAACCTAAAAATTCAAACTGTTACTGCAAACGGATGCTTCAACGTAGGAGAACGAAACTTGGACATCCAAGTTTGATTGGAGTACTGCTCATTATTTGAAAGTATCAGGAAGGTCGGAAAAAAAATATATGTTGTGATTTCAGGAGACTGTAGTTTTTTGGCAGCCTAACAACGCCTTTCATTGAATGAGTTATTCGCCAGCCTGTGCTTAAGGCTACATCAAGAGGAAACAAACCTTAGAGATAGAACGTAGAACTACTGTATTGTGTCAAGTTTCAAGAAGCTAGCACAAACCGTGTTTGATTTAGAGTTCGAACTGCATCTGTCAATATAGGAGAAAACAGAGTGAAACCTAAAAATTCAAACTGTTACTGCAAACGGATGCTTCAACGTAGGAGAACGAAACTTGGGCATCCAAGTGGGATTGGTGTACTGATCATTACTTGAAAGTATCATGAAGATTGGATGAAAAAATGTATGTTGTGATTTCAGGAGACTGTAGTTTTTTGGCAGCCTAACAACGCCTTTCATTGAATGAGTTATTCGCCAGCCTGTGCTTAAGGCTACATCAAGAGGAAACAAACCTTAGAGATAGAACGTAGAACTACTGTATTGTGTCAAGTTTCAAGAAGCTAGCACAAACCGTGTTTGATTTAGAGTTCGAACTGCATCTGTCAATATAGGAGAAAACAGAGTGAAACCTAAAAATTCAAACTGTTACTGCAAACGGATGCTTCAACGTAGGAGAACGATACTTGGGCATTCAAGTGGGATTGGTGTACTGATCATTACTTGAAAGTATCATGAAGATTGGATGAAAAAATGTATGTTGTGATTTCAGGAGACTCTAGTTTTTGGAAGTTTGGCAACCCCTTTCAATATAAGTGTTATTCACGAGTCCCTGTATTAGGCTACATCAAGAGGAAACAAACCTTAGAGATAGAACGTAGAACTACTGTATCGTGTCACGTTTCAAGAAGCTAGCACAAACCGTGTTTGATTTAGAGTTCTAACTGCATCTGTCAATATAGAAGAAAACAGAGTGAAACCTAAAAATTCAAACTGTTACTGCAAACGGATGCTTCAACGTAGGAGAACGAAACTTGGACATCCAAGTTTGATTGGAGTACTGCTCATTATTTGAAAGTATCAGGAAGGTCGGAAAAAAAATATAGGTTGTGATTTCAGGAGACTGTAGTTTTTTGGCAGCCTAACAACGCCTTTCATTGAATGAGTTATTCGCCAGCCTGTGCTTAAGGCTACATCAAGAGGAAACAAACCTTAGAGATAGAACGTAGAACTACTGTATTGTGTCAAGTTTCAAGAAGCTAGCACAAACCGTGTTTGATTTAGAGTTCGAACTGCATCTGTCAATATAGGAGAAAACAGAGTGAAACCTAAAAATTCAAACTGTTACTGCAAACGGATGCTTCAACGTAGGAGAACGAAACTTGGGCATCCAAGTGGGATTGGTGTACTGATCATTACTTGAAAGTATCATGAAGATTGGATGAAAAAATGTATGTTGTGATTTCAGGAGACTGTAGTTTTTTGGCAGCCTAACAACGCCTTTCATTGAATGAGTTATTCGCCAGCCTGTGCTTAAGGCGACATCAAGAGGAAACAAACCTTAGAGATAGAACGTAGAACTACTGTATTGTGTCAAGTTTCAAGAAGCTAGCACAAACCATGTTTGATTTAGAGTTCGAACTGCATCTGTCAATATAGGAGAAAACAGAGTGAAACCTAAAAATTCAAACTGTTACTGCAAACGGATGCTTCAACGTAGGAGAACGAAACTTGGGCATCCAAGTGGGATTGGTGTACTGATCATTACTTGAAAGTATCATGAAGATTGGATGAAAAAATGTATGTTGTGATTTCAGGAGACTGTAGTTTTTTGGCAGCCTAACAACGCCTTTCATTGAATGAGTTATTCGCCAGCCTGTGCTTAAGGCTACATCAAGAGGAAACAAACCTTAGAGATAGAACGTAGAACTACTGTATTGTGTCACGTTTCAAGAAGCTAGCACAAACCGTGTTTGATTTAGAGTTCTAACTGCATCTGTCAATATAGAAGAAAAACGCAGTGAAGCCTAAAAATTCAAACTGTTACTGCAAACGGATGCTTCAACGTAGGAGAACGAAACTTGGACATCCAAGTTTGATTGGAGTACTGCTCATTATTTGAAAGTATCAGGAAGGTCGGAAAAAAAATATATGTTGTGATTTCAGGAGACTGTAGTTTTTTGGCAGCCTAACAACGCCTTTCATTGAATGAGTTATTCGCCAGCCTGTGCTTAAGGCTACATCAAGAGGAAACAAACCTTAGAGATAGAACGTAGAACTACTGTATTGTGTCAAGTTTCAAGAAGCTAGCACAAACCGTGTTTGATTTAGAGTTCGAACTGCATCTGTCAATATAGGAGAAAACAGAGTGAAACCTAATAATTCAAACTGTTACTGCAAACGGATGCTTCAACGTAGGAGAACGATACTTGGGCATCCAAGTGGGATTGGTGTACTGATCATTACTTGAAAGTATCATGAAGATTGGATGAAAAAATGTATGTTGTGATTTCAGGAGACTCTAGTTTTTGGAAGTTTGGCAACCCCTTTCAATATAAGTGTTATTCGCGAGTCCCTGTATTAGGCTACATCAAGAGGAAACAAACCTTAGAGATAGAACGTAGAACTACTGTATCGTGTCACGTTTCAAGAAGCTAGCACAAACCGTGTTTGATATAGAGTTCTAACTGCATCTGTCAATATAGAAGAAAACAGAGTGAAACCTAAAAATTCAAACTGTTACTGCAAACGGATGCTTCAACGTAGGAGAACGAAACTTGGACATCCAAGTTTGATTGGAGTACTGCTCATTATTTGAAAGTATCAGGAAGGTCGGAAAAAAAATATATGTTGTGATTTCAGGAGACTGTAGTTTTTTGGCAGCCTAACAACGCTTTTCATTGAATGAGTTATTCGCCAGCCTGTGCTTAAGGCTACATCAAGAGGAAACAAACCTTAGAGATAGAACGTAGCACTACTGTATTGTGTCAAGTTTCAAGAAGCTAGCACAAACCGTGTTTGATTTAGAGTTCGAACTGCATCTGTCAATATAGGAGAAAACAGAGTGAAACCTAAAAATTCAAACTGTTACTGCAAACGGATGCTTCAACGTAGGAAAACGAAACTTGGGCATCCAAGTGGGATTGGTGTACTGATCATTACTTGAAAGTATCATGAAGATTGGATGAAAAAATGTATGTTGTGATTTCAGGAGACTGTAGTTTTTTGGCAGCCTAACAACGCCTTTCATTGAATGAGTTATTCACCAGCCTGTGCTTAAGGCTACATCAAGAGGAAACAAACCTTAGAGATAGAACGTAGAACTACTGTATTGTGTCAAGTTTCAAGAAGCTAGCACAAACCGTGTTTGATTTAGAGTTCGAACTGCATCTGTCAATATAGGAGAAAACAGAGTGAAACCTAAAAATTCAAACTGTTACTGCAAACGGATGCTTCAACGTAGGAGAACGAAACTTGGGCATCCAAGTGGGATTGGTGTACTGATCATTACTTGAAAGTATCATGAAGATTGGATGAAAAAATTATGTTGTGATTTCAGGAGACTGTAGTTTTTTGGCAGCCTAACAACGCCTTTCATTGAATGAGTTATTCGCCAGCCTGTGCTTAAGGCTACATCAAGAGGAAACAAACCTTAGAGATAGAACGTAGAACTACTGTATTGTGTCAAGTTTCAAGAAGCTAGCACAAACCGTGTTTGATTTAGAGTTCGAACTGCATCTGTCAATATAGGAGAAAACAGAGTGAAACCTAAAAATTCAAACTGTTACTGCAAACGGATGCTTCAACGTAGGAGAACGAAACTTGGGCATCCAAGTGGGATTGGTGTACTGATCATTACTTGAAAGTATCATGAAGATTGGATGAAAAAATGTATGTTGTGATTTCAGGAGACTGTAGTTTTTTGGCAGCCTAACAACGCCTTTCATTGAATGAGTTATTCGCCAGCCTGTGCTTAAGGCTACATCAAGAGGAAACAAACCTTAGAGATAGAACGTAGAACTACTGTATTGTGTCAAGTTTCAAGAAGCTAGCACAAACCGTGTTTGATTTAGAGTTCGAACTGCATCTGTCAATATAGGAGAAAACAGAGTGAAACCTAAAAATTCAAACTGTTACTGCAAACGGATGCTTCAACGTAGGAGAACGATACTTGGGCATTCAAGTGGGATTGGTGTACTGATCATTACTTGAAAGTATCATGAAGATTGGATGAAAAAATGTATGTTGTGATTTCAGGAGACTCTAGTTTTTGGAAGTTTGGCAACCCCTTTCAATATAAGTGTTATTCGCGAGTCCCTGTATTAGGCTACATCAAGAGGAAACAAACCTTAGAGATAGAACGTAGAACTACTGTATCGTGTCACGTTTCAAGAAGCTAGCACAAACCGTGTTTGATTTAGAGTTCTAACTGCATCTGTCAATATAGAAGAAAACAGAGTGAAACCTAAAAATTCAAACTGTTACTGCAAACGGATGCTTCAACGTAGGAGAACGAAACTTGGACATCCAAGTTTGATTGGAGTACTGCTCATTATTTGAAAGTATCAGGAAGGTCGGAAAAAAAATATAGGTTGTGATTTCAGGAGACTGTAGTTTTTTGGCAGCCTAACAACGCCTTTCATTGAATGAGTTATTCGCCAGCCTGTGCTTAAGGCTACATCAAGAGGAAACAAACCTTAGAGATAGAACGTAGAACTACTGTATTGTGTCAAGTTTCAAGAAGCTAGCACAAACCGTGTTTGATTTAGAGTTCGAACTGCATCTGTCAATATAGGAGAAAACAGAGTGAAACCTAAAAATTCAAACTGTTACTGCAAACGGATGCTTCAACGTAGGAGAACGAAACTTGGGCATCCAAGTGGGATTGGTGTACTGATCATTACTTGAAAGTATCATGAAGATTGGATGAAAAAATGTATGTTGTGATTTCAGGAGACTGTAGTTTTTTGGCAGCCTAACAACGCCTTTCATTGAATGAGTTATTCGCCAGCCTGTGCTTAAGGCGACATCAAGAGGAAACAAACCTTAGAGATAGAACGTAGAACTACTGTATTGTGTCAAGTTTCAAGAAGCTAGCACAAACCATGTTTGATTTAGAGTTCGAACTGCATCTGTCAATATAGGAGAAAACAGAGTGAAACCTAAAAATTCAAACTGTTACTGCAAACGGATGCTTCAACGTAGGAGAACGAAACTTGGGCATCCAAGTGGGATTGGTGTACTGATCATTACTTGAAAGTATCATGAAGATTGGATGAAAAAATTATGTTGTGATTTCAGGAGACTGTAGTTTTTCGGCAGCCTAACAACGCCTTTCATTGAATGAGTTATTCGCCAACCTGTGCTTAAGGCTACATCAAGAGGAAACAAACCTTAGAGATAGAACGTAGAACTACTGTATTGTGTCACGTTTCAAGAAGCTAGCACAAACCGTGTTTGATTTAGAGTTCTAACTGCATCTGTCAATATAGAAGAAAACGCAGTGAAGCCTAAAAATTCAAACTGTTACTGCAAACGGATGCTTCAACGTAGGAGAACGAAACTTGGACATCCAAGTTTGATTGGAGTACTGCTCATTATTTGAAAGTATCAGGAAGGTCGGAAAAAAAATATATGTTGTGATTTCAGGAGACTGTAGTTTTTTGGCAGCCTAACAACGCCTTTCATTGAATGAGTTATTCGCCAGCCTGTGCTTAAGGCTACATCAAGAGGAAACAAACCTTAGAGATAGAACGTAGAACTACTGTATTGTGTCAAGTTTCAAGAAGCTAGCACAAACCGTGTTTGATTTAGAGTTTGAACTGCATCTGTCAATATAGGAGAAAACAGAGTGAAACCTAAAAATTCAAACTGTTACTGCAAACGGATGCTTCAACGTAGGAGAACGAAACTTGGGCATCCAAGTGGGATTGGTGTACTGATCATTACTTGAAAGTATCATGAAGATTGGATGAAAAAAATGTATGTTGAGATTTCAGGAGACTCTAGTTTTTGGAAGTTTGGCAATCCCTTTCAATATAAGTGTTATTCGCGAGTCCCTGTATTAGGCTACATCAAGAGGAAACAAACCTTAGAGATAGAACGTAGAACTACTGTATTGTGTCACGTTTCAAGAAGCTAGCACAAACCGTGTTTGATTTAGAGTTCTAACTGCATCTGTCAATATAGAAGAAAACAGAGTGAAACCTAAAAATTCAAACTGTTACTGCAAACGGATGCTTCAACGTAGGAGAACGATACTTGGGCATTCAAGTGGGATTGGTGTACTGATCATTACTTGAAAGTATCATGAAGATTGGATGAAAAAATGTATGCTGTGATTTCAGGAGACTCTAGTTTTTGGAAGTTTGGCAACCCCTTTCAATATAAGTGTTATTCGCGAGTCCCTGTATTAGGCTACATCAAGAGGAAACAAACCTTAGAGATAGAACGTAGAACTACTGTATCGTGTCACGTTTCAAGAAGCTAGCACAAACCGTGTTTGATTTAGAGTTCTAACTGCATCTGTCAATATAGAAGAAAACAGAGTGAAACCTAAAAATTCAAACTGTTACTGCAAACGGATGCTTCAACGTAGGAGAACGAAACTTGGACATCCAAGTTTGATTGGAGTACTGCTCATTATTTGAAAGTATCAGGAAGGTCGGAAAAAAAATATAGGTTGTGATTTCAGGAGACTGTAGTTTTTTGGCAGCCTAACAACGCCTTTCATTGAATGAGTTATTCGCCAGCCTGTGCTTAAGGCTACATCAAGAGGAAACAAACCTTAGAGATAGAACGTAGAACTACTGTATTGTGTCAAGTTTCAAGAAGCTAGCACAAACCGTGTTTGATTTAGAGTTCGAACTGCATCTGTCAATATAGGAGAAAACAGAGTGAAACCTAAAAATTCAAACTGTTACTGCAAACGGATGCTTCAACGTAGGAGAACGAAACTTGGGCATCCAAGTGGGATTGGTGTACTGATCATTACTTGAAAGTATCATGAAGATTGGATGAAAAAATGTATGTTGTGATTTCAGGAGACTGTAGTTTTTTGGCAGCCTAACAACGCCTTTCATTGAATGAGTTATTCGCCAGCCTGTGCTTAAGGCGACATCAAGAGGAAACAAACCTTAGAGATAGAACGTAGAACTACTGTATTGTGTCAAGTTTCAAGAAGCTAGCACAAACCGTGTTTGATTTAGAGTTCGAACTGCATCTGTCAATATAGGAGAAAACAGAGTGAAACCTAAAAATTCAAACTGTTACTGCAAACGGATGCTTCAACGTAGGAGAACGATACTTGGGCATCCAAGTGGGATTGGTGTACTGATCATTACTTGAAAGTATCATGAAGATTGGATGAAAAAATGTATGTTGTGATTTCAGGCGACTCTAGTTTTTGGAAGTTTGGCAACCCCTTTCAATATAAGTGTTATTCGCGAGTCCCTGTATTAGGCTACATCAAGAGGAAACAAACCTTAGAGATAGAACGTAGAACTACTGTATCGTGTCACGTTTCAAGAAGCTAGCACAAACCGTGTTTGATTTAGAGTTCTAACTGCATCTGTCAATATAGAAGAAAACAGAGTGAAACCTAAAAATTCAAACTGTTACTGCAAACGGATGCTTCAACGTAGGAGAACGAAACTTGGACATCCAAGTTTGATTGGAGTACTGCTCATTATTTGAAAGTATCAGGAAGGTCGGAAAAAAAATATATGTTGTGATTTCAGGAGACTGTAGTTTTTTGGCAGCCTAACAACGCTTTTCATTGAATGAGTTATTCGCCAGCCTGTGCTTAAGGCTACATCAAGAGGAAACAAACCTTAGAGATAGAACGTAGAACTACTGTATTGTGTCAAGTTTCAAGAAGCTAGCACAAACCGTGTTTGATTTAGAGTTCGAACTGCATCTGTCAATATAGGAGAAAACAGAGTGAAACCTAAAAATTCAAACTGTTACTGCAAACGGATGCTTCAACGTAGGAAAACGAAACTTGGGCATCCAAGTGGGATTGGTGTACTGATCATTACTTGAAAGTATCATGAAGATTGGATGAAAAAATGTATGTTGTGATTTCAGGAGACTGTAGTTTTTTGGCAGCCTAACAACGCCTTTCATTGAATGAGTTATTCGCCAGCCTGTGCTTAAGGCTACATCAAGAGGAAACAAACCTTAGAGATAGAACGTAGAACTACTGTATTGTGTCAAGTTTCAAGAAGCTAGCACAAACCGTGTTTGATTTAGAGTTCGAACTGCATCTGTCAATATAGGAGAAAACAGAGTGAAACCTAAAAATTCAAACTGTTACTGCAAACGGATGCTTCAACGTAGGAGAACGAAACTTGGGCATCCAAGTGGGATTGGTGTACTGATCATTACTTGAAAGTATCATGAAGATTGGATGAAAAAATTATGTTGTGATTTCAGGAGACTGTAGTTTTTTGGCAGCCTAACAACGCCTTTCATTGAATGAGTTATTTGCCAGCCTGTGCTTAAGGCTACATCAAGAGGAAACAAACCTTAGAGATAGAACGTAGAACTACTGTATTGTGTCAAGTTTCAAGAAGCTAGCACAAACCGTGTTTGATTTAGAGTTCGAACTGCATCTGTCAATATAGAAGAAAACGCAGTGAAACCTAAAAATTCAAACTGTTACTGCAAACGGATGCTTCAACGTAGGAGAACGAAACTTGGACATCCAAGTTTGATTGGAGTACTGCTCATTATTTGAAAGTATCAGGAAGGTCGGAAAAAAAATATATGTTGTGATTTCAGGAGACTGTAGTTTTTTGGCAGCCTAACAACGCCTTTCATTGAATGAGTTATTCGCCAGCCTGTGCTTAAGGCTACATCAAGAGGAAACAAACCTTAGAGATAGAACGTAGAACTACTGTATTGTGTCAAGTTTCAAGAAGCTAGCACAAACCGTGTTTGATTTAGAGTTCGAACTGCATCTGTCAATATAGGAGAAAACAGAGTGAAAACTAAAAATTGAAACTGTTACTGCAAACGGATGCTTCAACGTAGGAGAACGATACTTGGGCATCCAAGTGGGATTGGTGTACTGATCATTACTTGAAAGTATCATGAAGATTGGATGAAAAAAATGTATGTTGAGATTTCAGGAGACTCTAGTTTTTGGAAGTTTGGCAATCCCTTTCAATATAAGTGTTATTCGCGAGTCCCTGTATTAGGCTACATCAAGAGGAAACAAACCTTAGAGATAGAACGTAGAACTACTGTATTGTGTCACGTTTCAAGAAGCTAGCACAAACCGTGTTTGATTTAGAGTTCTAACTGCATCTGTCAATATAGAAGAAAACAGAGTGAAACCTAAAAATTCAAACTGTTACTGCAAACGGATGCTTCAACGTAGGAGAACGAAACTTGGACATCCAAGTTTGATTGGAGTACTGCTCATTATTTGAAAGTATCAGGAAGGTCGGAAAAAAAATATATGTTGTGATTTCAGGAGACTGTAGTTTTTTGGCAGCCTAACAACGCCTTTCATTGAATGAGTTATTCGCCAGCCTGTGCTTAAGGCTACATCAAGAGGAAACAAACCTTAGAGATAGAACGTAGAACTACTGTATTGTGTCAAGTTTCAAGAAGCTAGCACAAACCGTGTTTGATTTAGAGTTCGAACTGCATCTGTCAATATAGGAGAAAACAGAGTGAAACCTAAAAATTCAAACTGTTACTGCAAACGGATGCTTCAATGTAGGAGAACGAAACTTGGGCATCCAAGTGGGATTGGTGTACTGATCATTACTTGAAAGTATCATGAAGATTGGATGAAAAAATGTATGTTGTGATTTCAGGAGACTGTAGTTTTTTGGCAGCCTAACAACGCCTTTCATTGAATGAGTTATTCGCCAGCCTGTGCTTAAGGCTACATCAAGAGGAAACAAACCTTAGAGATAGAACGTAGAACTACTGTATTGTGTCAAGTTTCAAGAAGCTAGCACAAACCGTGTTTGATTTAGAGTTCGAACTGCATCTGTCAATATAGGAGAAAACAGAGTGAAACCTAAAAATTCAAACTGTTACTGCAAACGGATGCTTCAACGTAGGAGAACGATACTTGGGCATTCAAGTGGGATTGGTGTACTGATCATTACTTGAAAGTATCATGAAGATTGGATGAAAAAATGTATGTTGTGATTTCAGGAGACTCTAGTTTTTGGAAGTTTGGCAACCCCTTTCAATATAAGTGTTATTCGCGAGTCCCTGTATTAGGCTACATCAAGAGGAAACAAACCTTAGAGATAGAACGTAGAACTACTGTATCGTGTCACGTTTCAAGAAGCTAGCACAAACCGTGTTTGATTTAGAGTTCTAACTGCATCTGTCAATATAGAAGAAAACAGAGTGAAACCTAAAAATTCAAACTGTTACTGCAAACGGATGCTTCAACGTAGGAGAACGAAACTTGGACATCCAAGTTTGATTGTAGTACTGCTCATTATTTGAAAGTATCAGGAAGGTCGGAAAAAAAATATAGGTTGTGATTTCAGGAGACTGTAGTTTTTTGGCAGCCTAACAATGCCTTTCATTGAATGAGTTATTCGCCAGCCTGTGCTTAAGGCTACATCAAGAGGAAACAAACCTTAGAGATAGAACGTAGAACTACTGTATTGTGTCAAGTTTCAAGAAGCTAGCACAAACCGTGTTTGATTTAGAGTTCGAACTGCATCTGTCAATATAGGAGAAAACAGAGTGAAACCTAAAAATTCAAACTGTTACTGCAAACGGATGCTTCAACGTAGGAGAACGAAACTTGGGCATCCAAGTGGGATTGGTGTACTGATCATTACTTGAAAGTATCATGAAGATTGGATGAAAAAATGTATGTTGTGATTTCAGGAGACTGTAGTTTTTTGGCAGCCTAACAACGCCTTTCATTGAATGAGTTATTCGCCAGCCTGTGCTTAAGGCGACATCAAGAGGAAACAAACCTTAGAGATAGAACGTAGAACTACTGTATTGTGTCAAGTTTCAAGAAGCTAGCACAAACCATGTTTGATTTAGAGTTCGAACTGCATCTGTCAATATAGGAGAAAACAGAGTGAAACCTAAAAATTCAAACTGTTACTGCAAACGGATGCTTCAACGTAGGAGAACGAAACTTGGGCATCCAAGTGGGATTGGTGTACTGATCATTACTTGAAAGTATCATGAAGATTGGATGAAAAAATTATGTTGTGATTTCAGGAGACTGTAGTTTTTCGGCAGCCTAACAACGCCTTTCATTGAATGAGTTATTCGCCAGCCTGTGCTTAAGGCTACATCAAGAGGAAACAAACCTTAGAGATAGAACGTAGAACTACTGTATTGTGTCACGTTTCAAGAAGCTAGCACAAACCGTGTTTGATTTAGAGTTCTAACTGCATCTGTCAATATAGAAGAAAACGCAGTGAAGCCTAAAAATTCAAACTGTTACTGCAAACGGATGCTTCAACGTAGGAGAACGAAACTTGGACATCCAAGTTTGATTGGAGTACTGCTCATTATTTGAAAGTATCAGGAAGGTCGGAAAAAAAATATATGTTGTGATTTCAGGAGACTGTAATTTTTTGGCAGCCTAACAACGCCTTTCATTGAATGAGTTATTCGCCAGCCTGTGCTTAAGGCTACATCAAGAGGAAACAAACCTTAGAGATAGAACGTAGAACTACTGTATTGTGTCAAGTTTCAAGAAGCTAGCACAAACCGTGTTTGATTTAGAGTTCGAACTGCATCTGTCAATATAGGAGAAAACAGAGTGAAACCTAAAAATTCAAACTGTTACTGCAAACGGATGCTTCAACGTAGGAGAACGAAACTTGGGCATCCAAGTGGGATTGGTGTACTGATCATTACTTGAAAGTATCATGAAGATTGGATGAAAAAATTATGTTGTGATTTCAGGAGACTGTAGTTTTTTGGCAGCCTAACAACGCCTTTCATTGAATGAGTTATTCGCCAGCCTGTGCTTAAGGCTACATCAAGAGGAAACAAACCTTAGAGATAGAACGTAGAACTACTGTATTGTGTCAAGTTTTAAGAAGCTAGCACAAACCGTGTTTGATTTAGAGTTCGAACTGCATCTGTCAATATAGAAGAAAACGCAGTGAAACCTAAAAATTCAAACTGTTACTGCAAACGGATGCTTCAACGTAGGAGAACGATACTTGGGCATCCAAGTGGGATTGGTGTACTGATCATTACTTGAAAGTATCATGAAGATTGGATGAAAAAAATGTATGTTGAGATTTCAGGAGACTCTAGTTTTTGGAAGTTTGGCAATCCCTTTCAATATAAGTGTTATTCGCGAGTCCCTGTATTAGGCTACATCAAGAGGAAACAAACCTTAGAGATAGAACGTAGAACTACTGTATTGTGTCACGTTTCAAGAAGCTAGCACAAACCGTGTTTGATTTAGAGTTCTAACTGCATCTGTCAATATAGAAGAAAACAGAGTGAAACCTAAAAATTCAAACTGTTACTGCAAACGGATGCTTCAACGTAGGAGAACGATACTTGGGCATTCAAGTGGGATTGGTGTACTGATCATTACTTGAAAGTATCATGAAGATTGGATGAAAAAATGTATGTTGTGATTTCAGGAGACTCTAGTTTTTGGAAGTTTGGCAACCCCTTTCAATATAAGTGTTATTCGCGAGTCCCTGTATTAGGCTACATCAAGAGGAAACAAACCTTAGAGATAGAACGTAGAACTACTGTATCGTGTCACGTTTCAAGAAGCTAGCACAAACCGTGTTTGATTTAGAGTTCTAACTGCATCTGTCAATATAGAAGAAAACAGAGTGAAACCTAAAAATTCAAACTGTTACTGCAAACGGATGCTTCAACGTAGGAGAACGAAACTTGGACATCCAAGTTTGATTGGAGTACTGCTCATTATTTGAAAGTATCAGGAAGGTCGGAAAAAAAATATAGGTTGTGATTTCAGGAGACTGTAGGTTTTTGGCAGCCTAACAACGCCTTTCATTGAATGAGTTATTTGCCAGCCTGTGCTTAAGGCTACATCAAGAGGAAACAAACCTTAGAGATAGAACGTAGAACTACTGTATTGTGTCAAGTTTCAAGAAGCTAGCACAAACCGTGTTTGATTTAGAGTTCGAACTGCATCTGTCAATATAGGAGAAAACAGAGTGAAACCTAAAAATTCAAACTGTTACTGCAAACGGATGCTTCAACGTAGGAGAACGAAACTTGGGCATCCAAGTGGGATTGGTGTACTGATCATTACTTGAAAGTATCATGAAGATTGGATGAAAAAATGTATGTTGTGATTTCAGGAGACTGTAGTTTTTTGGCAGCCTAACAACGCCTTTCATTGAATGAGTTATTCGCCAGCCTGTGCTTAAGGCGACATCAAGAGGAAACAAACCTTAGAGATAGAACGTAGAACTACTGTATTGTGTCAAGTTTCAAGAAGCTAGCACAAACCATGTTTGATTTAGAGTTCGAACTGCATCTGTCAATATAGGAGAAAACAGAGTGAAACCTAAAAATTCAAACTGTTACTGCAAACGGATGCTTCAACGTAGGAGAACGAAACTTGGGCATCCAAGTGGGATTGGTGTACTGATCATTACTTGAAAGTATCATGAAGATTGGATGAAAAAATTATGTTGTGATTTCAGGAGACTGTAGTTTTTCGGCAGCCTAACAACGCCTTTCATTGAATGAGTTATTCGCCAGCCTGTGCTTAAGGCTACATCAAGAGGAAACAAACCTTAGAGATAGAACGTAGAACTACTGTATTGTGTCACGTTTCAAGAAGCTAGCACAAACCGTGTTTGATTTAGAGTTCTAACTGCATCTGTCAATATAGAAGAAAACGCAGTGAAGCCTAAAAATTCAAACTGTTACTGCAAACGGATGCTTCAACGTAGGAGAACGAAACTTGGACATCCAAGTTTGATTGGAGTACTGCTCATTATTTGAAAGTATCAGGAAGGTCGGAAAAAAAATATATGTTGTGATTTCAGGAGACTGTAGTTTTTTGGCAGCCTAACAACGCCTTTCATTGAATGAGTTATTCGCCAGCCTGTGCTTAAGGCTACATCAAGAGGAAACAAACCTTAGAGATAGAACGTAGAACTACTGTATTGTGTCAAGTTTCAAGAAGCTAGCACAAACCGTGTTTGATTTAGAGTTCGAACTGCATCTGTCAATATAGGAGAAAACAGAGTGAAAACCTAAAAATTCAAACTGTTACTGCAAACGGATGCTTCAACGTAGGAGAACGAAACTTGGGCATCCAAGTGGGATTGGTGTACTGATCATTACTTGAAAGTATCATGAAGATTGGATGAAAAAATTATGTTGTGATTTCAGGAGACTGTAGTTTTTTTGCAGCCTAACAACGCCTTTTCATTGAATGAGTTATTCGCCAGCCTGTGCTTAAGGCTACATCAAGAGGAAACAAAACCTTAGAGATAGAACGTAGAACTACTGTATTGTGTCAAGTTTCAAGAAGCTAGCACAAACCGTGTTTGATTTAGAGTTCGAACTGCATCTGTCAATATAGAAGAAAACGCAGTGAAACCTAAAAATTCAAACTGTTACTGCAAACGGATGCTTCAACGTAGGAGAACGAAACCTGGACATCCAAGTTTGATTGGAGTACTGCTCATTATTTGAAAGTATCAGGAAGGTCGGAAAAAAAATATATGTTGTGATTTCAGGAGACTGTAGTTTTTTGGCAGCCTAACAACGCCTTTCATTGAATGAGTTATTCGCCAGCCTGTGCTTAAGGCTACATCAAGAGGAAACAAACCTTAGAGATAGAACGTAGAACTACTGTATTGTGTCAAGTTTCAAGAAGCTAGCACAAACCGTGTTTGATTTAGAGTTCGAACTGCATCTGTCAATATAGGAGAAAACAGAGTGAAACCTAAAAATTGAACTGTTACTGCAAACGGATGCTTCAACGTAGGAGAACGATACTTGGGCATCCAAGTGGGATTGGTGTACTGATCATTACTTGAAAGTATCATGAAGATTGGATGAAAAAAATGTATGTTGAGATTTCAGGAGACTCTAGTTTTTGGAAGTTTGGCAATCCCTTTCAATATAAGTGTTATTCGCGAGTCCCTGTATTAGGCTACATCAAGAGGAAACAAACCTTAGAGATAGAACGTAGAACTACTGTATTGTGTCACGTTTTCAAGAAGCTAGCACAAACCGTGTTTGATTTAGAGTTCTAACTGCATCTGTCAATATAGAAGAAACAGAGTGAACCTAAAAATTCAAACTGTTACTGCAAACAGATGCTTCAACGTAGGAGAACGAAACTTGGACATCCAGTTTGATTGGAGTACTGCTCATTATTTGAAAGTATCAGGAAGGTCGGAAAAAAATATATGTTGTGATTTCAGGAGACTGTAGTTTTTTGGCAGCCTAACAATGCCTTTCATTGAATGAGTTATTCGCCAGCCTGTGCTTAAGGCTACATCAAGAGGAAACAAACCTTAGAGATAGAACGTAGAACTACTGTATTGTGTCAAGTTTCAAGAAGCTAGCACAAACCGTGTTTGATTTAGAGTTCGAACTGCATCTGTCAATATAGGAGAAAACAGAGTGAAACCTAAAAATTCAAACTGTTACTGCAAACGGATGCTTCAACGTAGGAGAACGAAACTTGGCATCCAAGTGGGATTGGTGTACTGATCATTACTTGAAAGTATCATGAAGATTGGATGAAAAAATGTATGTTGTGATTTCAGGAGACTGTAGTTTTTTGGCAGCCTAACAACGCCTTTCATTGAATGAGTTATTCGCCAGCCTGTGCTTAAGGCTACATCAAGAGGAAACAACCTTAGAGATAGAACGTAGAACTACTGTATTTTGTCAAGTTTCAAGAAGCTAGCACAAACCGTGTTTGATTTAGAGTTCGAACTGCATCTGTCAATATAGGAGAAAAACAGAGTGAAACCTAAAAATTCAAACTGTTACTGCAAACGGATGCTTCAACGTAGGAGACGATACTTGGGCATCCAAGTGGGATTGGTGTACTGATCATTACTTGAAAGTATCATGAAGATTGGATGAAAAAAATGTATGTTGTGATTTCAGGAGACTCTAGTTTTTGGAAGTTTGGCAACCCCTTTCAATATAAGTGTTATTCGCGAGTCCCTGTATTAGGCTACATCAAGAGGAAACCAAACCTTAGAGATAGAACGTAGAACTACTGTATCGTGTCACGTTTCAAGAAGCTAGCACAAACCGTGTTTGATTTAGAATTCTAACTGCATCTGTCAATATAGAAGAAAACAGAGTGAAAACCTAAAAATTCAAACTGTTACTGCAAACGGATGCTTCAACGTAGGAGAACGAAACTTGGACATCCAAGTTTGATTGGAGTACTGCTCATTATTTGAAAGTATCAGGAAGGTCGGAAAAAAAATATAGGTTGTGATTTCAGGAGACTGTAGTTTTTTGGCAGCCTAACAACGCCTTTCATTGAATGAGTTATTCGCCAGCCTGTGCTTAAGGCTACATCAAGAGGAAACAAACCTTAGAGATAGAACGTAGAACTACTGTATTGTGTCAAGTTTCAAGAAGCTAGCACAAACCGTGTTTGATTTAGAGTTCGAACTGCATCTGTCAATATAGGAGAAAACAGAGTGAAACCTAAAAATTCAAACTGTTACTGCAAACGGATGCTTCAACGTAGGAGAACGAAACTTGGGCATCCAAGTGGGATTGGTGTACTGATCATTACTTGAAAGTATCATGAAGATTGGATGAAAAAATGTATGTTGTGATTTCAGGAGACTGTAGTTTTTTGGCAGCCTAACAACGCCTTTCATTGAATGAGTTATTCGCCAGCCTGTGCTTAAGGCTACATCAAGAGGAAACAAACCTTAGAGATAGAACGTAGAACTACTGTATTGTGTCAAGTTTCAAGAAGCTAGCACAAACCGTGTTTGATTTAGAGTTCGAACTGCATCTGTCAATATAGGAGAAAACAGAGTGAAACCTAAAAATTCAAACTGTTACTGCAAACGGATGCTTCAACGTAGGAGAACGATACTTGGGCATCCAAGTGGGATTGGTGTAGTGATCATTACTTGAAAGTATCATGAAGATTGGATGAAAAAATGTATGTTGAGATTTCAGGAGACTCTAGTTTTTGGAAGTTTGGCAACCTCTTTCAATATAAGTGTTATTCGCGAGTCCCTGTATTAGGCTACATCAAGAGGAAACAAACCTTAGAGATAGAACGTAGAACTACTGTATTGTGTCACGTTTCAAGAAGCTAGCACAAACCTTGTTTGATTTAGAGTTCTAACTGCATCTGTCAATATAGAAGAAAACAGAGTGAAACCTAAAAATTCAAACTGTTACTGCAAACGGATGCTTCAACGTAGGAGAACGAAACTTGGACATCCAAGTTTGATTGGAGTACTGCTCATTATTTGAAAGTATCAGGAAGGTCGGAAAAAAAATATATGTTGTGATTTCAGGAGACTGTAGTTTTTTGGCAGCCTAACAACGCCTTTCATTGAATGAGTTATTCGCCAGCCTGTGCTTAAGGCTACATCAAGAGGAAACAAACCTTAGAGATAGAACGTAGAACTACTGTATTGTGTCAAGTTTCAAGAAGCTAGCACAAACCGTGTTTGATTTAGAGTTCGAACTGCATCTGTCAATATAGGAGAAAACAGAGTGAAACCTAAAAATTCAAACTGTTACTGCAAACGGATGCTTCAACGTAGGAGAACGAAACTTGGGCATCCAAGTGGGATTGGTGTACTGATCATTACTTGAAAGTATCATGAAGATTGGAAGAAAAAATGTATGTTGTGATTTCAGGAGACTGTAGTTTTTTGGCAGCCTAACAACGCCTTTCATTGAATGAGTTATTCGCCAGCCTGTGCTTAAGGCTACATCAAGAGGAAACAAACCTTAGAGATAGAAACGTAGAACTACTGTATTGTGTCAAGTTTCAAGAAGCTAGCACAAACCATGTTTGATTTAGAGTTCGAACTGCATCTGTCAATATAGGAGAAAACAGAGTGAAACCTAAAAATTCAAACTGTTACTGCAAACGGATGCTTCAACGTAGGAGAACGAAACTTGTGCATCCAAGTGGGATTGGTGTACTGATCATTACTTGAAAGTATCATGAAGATTGGATGAAAAAATTATGTTGTGATTTCAGGAGACTGTAGTTTTTTGGCAGCCTAACAACGCCTTTCATTGAATGAGTTATTCGCCAGCCTGTGCTTAAGGCCACATCAAAGAGGAAACAACCTTAGAGA